>NC_083589.1:872500-977500 GCF_027579695.1 Neoarius graeffei | reverse complement strand
TTGTTGTTTGACGACTCACTGTCCAGTGCTTTTCTTAATCATCAATCAAGTTTATTTGTACAGCGCTTTTAACAATAAACATTGTCGCAAAGCAGCTTTACAGAATTTGAACGACTTAAAACATGAGCTAATTTTATCCCTAATCTATCCCCAATGAGCAAGCCTGTGGCGACGGTGGCAAGGAAAAACTCCCTCAGACGACATGAGGAAGAAACCTCGAGAGGAACCAGACTCAAAAGGGAACCCATCCTCATTTGGGCAACAACAGACAGCCTGACTATAATATTAACAGTTTTAACAGGTATAACCCTCAACTGTCCTCATGGGGCCGTCCTTCACAGGAGTGGGGCGATAAAACTCCGACCAGACACAGGGCACCAGGATGGATCAAGCAGGTCCGAGGGGCAGAAGAGGCCAGCATCTCAATCCCAGGATCAACATGTAACTCAGAGGGACAGATGGGGGGGGGGGAGAGAGAAAGAAAACACGTTGTTAGGTATGCCCTAAAAATGACAAGTATTAAATCTGTGTGGTAGGCTCGCAGAGATCACCTGCCCAGAGTGCCTGATGAGTGCCACTCTGAAACTGATAAGGTTCTGACACTTCATGAGATCGAACAGGCCCTCATGAGCATGGAAAACGGCAAAACTCCTGGGATTGATGGGTTGCCAGTTGATTTTTACAAGGTCTTTTGGTCATGTATTGGAGAGGATCTCCTAGCAGTGCTCCATGAAAGTCTGGAGGAAGGATGTCTTCCCCTTAGCTGTCACAGGGCAGTTATTACACTTTTGCCTAAGAAGGGTAACTTACAAGATATAAGCAACTGGAGCCCTGTATCGCTGTTATGTTCTGACATGAAGCTCTTAGCCAAGTCTTTGGCTCTGAGGCTGAAAAAAGTGATTGGTCAAGTAGTGCACCCCGATCAGTCCTACTGTATACCTGGCCGGTCAATTTTCGATAATATAGCTGTTGTCAGAGATCTGCTCACTGTGTCAAGAAATATGGGCTTTAATTTGGGTCTGATCTCCTTCGATCAAAAGAAAGCTTTCAACCGGGTTGGACATGAGTATTTATGGGCCACCGTAAACTCCTTTGGGCTCAGTCCTAGGTTCGTGGCTATGGTCAGAACTATTTACTGTGACATTGAAAGTGTTTTAAAAGTCAATGGAGGCCTGAGTGCCCCTTTCAAAGGTCAAACGGGGGTCAGACAGGGATGTCCACTGTCTGGAATGTTGTACTCTATCGCTATTGAACCACTGTTACATAGACTTTGGTCTGACTTGAGGGGGATTTCTTTGCCTTTCTGTCATGATCGCTTGTATTTGTCTGCTTATGCTGATGATATAACTGTTTGTTCATGATGGGAATGATGTGAATAGGTTAAAAAACACTGTGAATTATTTTTATTTTCTGTCCTCTGCCAAAGTTAATTGTGGAAAAAGTGAAGCTCTTTGGGTTGGTGAGTGGGAAGACAGATGCACTGGTTTGCTGGGAGGGTTGCTTTGGAGGAGGGATGGTTTTAAATATCTGGGTGTCTTTTTGGGTGAGGATATTTTTGCACAGAAGAACTGGGAGGGGATTCTGGAAAAGGTGAAGGGCCATTTGGATAAATGGAGGTGGCTGCTCCCTCAATTATCTTACAGGGGGTGTGCTCTTATAATCAATAATCTTGTAGCATCATCTTTGTGGCACAAACTTGCTTGTATTGAACCTCCGGTTGGACTACTTGAGAGCATTCAAAAAGAAATCGTGAACTTCTTCTGGGACAAACTACACTGGGTCCCTCAAGTGGTGCTTTTCCTATCTAAAGATGATGGAGGACAAGGTCTCATCAATCTGGTTTGCAGAAAGGACACCTACCATCTACAGTTCATTCAGCGACTGCTTACAGCGACGGACACTCTGGCCTGGAGACCGCTGGCTCATTGCATCTTGCATGGAGTCTGTAACCTGGGCCTGGATGCTGCTCTTTTTCACATGGATGCAAAGAAACTTGCTTATGATGGACTGACACCCTTTTACAAAAGCCTTTTTAGGGCCTGGGGACTGTTTAATCATCAGCGGGCAGGAGAATTATCCTCTGCCTACTGGCTGCTTGAAGAGCCTATTGTGGTGTTTGGTTCATGTTTTGATGTGTCTGGTAACGACATGCCTGGCCTCACAGCTTTGCTGTGTGCAAAAAGAGCCTTGCGATTACGGCAAATTGTTGTTAAGGGTGGCTGCAATTTACAAAATGCCCAGGCAGTAGCCTCTTTCTTCGGTGTAAGGTCTGAGAGATATGCAGAGAAATTTCTTGACAAGCTTACTGGGGTCTTAAGCTGCCAGGAGAAAAGACTTCTGGAAGAGTGTGGTGAGAACAGCACTCAACGCAGTGACGAAGGTGCTCTGCCAAATATCTGTCTCTCACCTGCTTTGAAAGAATGTGGTCATGCTCGTCCCTGGTTAATTTTCAGGGAATCTGACCGAATGCTTTTATACTCAGTTCCTGGGAAGGTTCTGTACAAAAACCTGGTAAAGGTGTTGAATAAGGATGTTGTGAAAGGGAGAATGGACACTGTGTGGAGGGAGGAGCTCGGCATTGATGATCAGATTAAGCCTGTGTGGAGAGTTTTATAAAAGCCTCCACTAACTAAGAGAACTGGTGATCTTCAGTGGAGGATCTTGCATGGTGCTATTGCTGTAAATGCCATGCTGTCTGTGTTGAATCCTGCGATGAGTGACGCGTGTCCCTTCTGTGCCGAAAGGGAGACACTTTTTCACTGTTTTATGGACTGTTGCAGGCTTTCTTTTTTATTGTGTTCAAGTCTTTTGTTTTCTTCTTTTGGAGTTGTTTTCACCAAACATGGTTTTATTCTTGTTTTTTTAGAATCAAAAGCAAAAATCAAAGTGTGAACTGATGAATTTCGTTGTTGGTCAGGCCAAACTTGCGATTTCCCTCAGCAGAAAAAACAAGGTGCAGCAAAAGGCTGGAGACGATGTTGTCGCTGTTTTTAAGAATTTAGTCACGTCAAGAATAACCATTGATTTTTATTTTTACAAACTAATGAGAGCGATGGAGGAGTTCAAAGAGAAATGGTGTTGTGTTGGTACTTTTTGCTCTGTGACAGATGATGAACTTTCTTTTGCTTCTTTTTTGAATCGCTAACTGTTCTGTTGTTTTTGTTTTTGTGAATGACTGTTTTTGATCTCAGTTGTTGTACAATAAAGTCACTTTAAAATTCAATTAATTCTTACACACACACACACACACACTCTCTCTCTCTCTCTCTCTCTCTCTCTCACACACACACACACACACAATCTCTCTCTCTCTCACACACACACACACACACACACACACACACACACACACACACACACTCTCTCTCTCTCTCTCTCTCTCTCTCTCTCTCTCTCTGCATGGACTGAGTGAGTGGGCAGAGCCGGAGTGTTTGTGAGTGAGCGTTGTTTGAATGCGGCCGCTGTGTAAAATTTGCTTGTTTTCTTCTTCTCTCTCTTTTTTCCCTGTTTTTCGTTTGTATGCTTTGAGTTTCAAGGGTCTTGTGTTGTGTTTAGTGGAGTGTGTCGTGTGCTCTCTCTCTCTCGCTCTCTCTCTCCTGGGCGTCTGCTCCTGAGCTGGGAGTTTGGCTGCCTCAGGTATGGGGAAGTTTGATTCTCTTACGCGGTGTCACGCTATTAAAGTAACATCTACCGCCAGCGCTGAAGAGTGGAGTTTGGCCGTAGGTGAGATTGTTGGCCGACAGAATTCTCTCTGAAGCCCGGATGAATCAAGCAGTTGTCTTGATGGAACTCTCTTGACTGATCATCGGGAAATTCATAAGAGAGCCGTTGGTTTCTGTGAGGAACTGTACAGGAGTGAAATCTCCTATGAGCAGCTCTTGACACTCCTTTTCTGGAGAATCTCCCCAAGGTTTCTAGCAAAGCTAATGAAGACCTCGGAAGGGTGCTGACCCTAGATGAGTTGGACAAGGCCCTCCAGAGCATGGAGTGGGGCAAAGCACCGGGGATAGATGGACTACCGGTTAACTTTTACGAGTCTTTCTGGCCAGAAGCAGGTGCAGACCTACTGGCTGTGTTGAGGGACAGCTTAGCCAAGGGGCGGCTGCTACTCAGGTCTCACAGAGCAGTTTTGACTTTGCTACCTCAGAAGGAGATTTAAAGGTCATTAGATCATGGAGACCTGGCATTTGATAGGGTTGAGTATAATAACTCCGCCCTGCATCAGTTTTGCTGACTAAAAGGTGAAGGGTATTTTACACTCATGTTTGGTTCTGATTTCAGGAAAAATGTCAGTTTGTTTCTTGTACGTCACATTTAGTGACAAAATGTGTTCTCTATGTGAGTGATTTAAAGGTGTTTTTAGTGAGCGAGGTGACAGTCACAATAAAGAGAGATCTATGAGAAAGTCTTAACCTGTCATAGTTTAGCCAAGCCTTGTGCATATAAGGGTAGGGTTAGGGTTAGGGTTAACCCGAACCCTGATTATAATCATCTACTGAAGCTCAAGACCTGCAGAGAGACTGTCCCAGTGCAACCCACTCACGCAAGGACAAGAAGAGGAAATTCACCCTGTGATTGTTTAATGTCACTGATGTGAAGATCAGGGTGCCGTAATATTTAATGAAATATATGTACAGGACATGTATCAGATTTGTGTTTCATATTGCATATATTTTTGGAGGTAATTTCCCATTTAACTATTTATTGTGCTATTATACCCAAGTTCTGCCTTATTTTAATCAATATTTCATATTCTGAGTGAATATTTGAATAAATATTATTTTATAAGGGAATATCTGTAATTTTCTGTATATTGTAGAAAGCTGGTATTTAGAATTACAGCAGATATATTAAATATGCCTTTATCTTAAAAACTTGAGGTCCAGGAAATTTTTGGAAAGCATTTTTTGAAATCAGCTCCCTCAAATTTGGTTTTAGAGCTAGTTTTAAATGAAACAGCAGAAACTTTTTAAAAATGTGCAGGGCGGAGTTATCTTTGGAGCATCTTGACTGCTTTTGGTTTGAATCCTGATTTTATAAATAAAATAAGAGCTCTGTACCGTGACAATGAGAGTATTCTGAAAATGAATGGTGATTTGTGTGCTCCCTTTAAGGTTAATCGGGGGATTCGATAATGATGCCCCTTGTCTGGTATGTTATACTCCTTATTGATTGAGCCTCTTTTAGTGCGATTGAGAGCTAAATTGCAAGGTGTAACTATTCCAGAATGTAAATCCTCTTTCAAGTTATCAGCTTATGCGGATGATGTGGCCATACTCATTGGAAGCCAAAGGGATGTGGACATCATGTTGGAAGTGTTTAATGATTTTAATTTTTTATCCTCTGCCAAGGTTAACTGGGGAAAAAGTGTGGCTTTGTTAGTTGGAAACTGGTCTGATGGAACACCAAGCCTCCCAGGTGGTTTAATTTGGTCCAGGGAGGGTTTTAAATATTTGGGGATTTGTCTTGGGGGTGAGAATTTTATACAGAAAAATTTTGAGAGATCGTTTAGAAGGCTAAGGGCCATCTTGGTAAATGGAGGGTTTTTTTTTGTTAAAAATGCGTCCAACAAGGGGCGTGTTCTTATAATCAATACCCTGGTGGCATCATCCCTTTGGCACAGAATTGCCTGTATGGACCCTCCTGCACATGCATTGTTCAAAATACAAGAAGCATGAGTTAACTTCTTTTGGCACAGTCTGCACTGGGTCCCACAGAGTCTCCTTTCCCTACCCAAAGATGAAGGTGGACAGGGGCTGGTTCACCTGCAGAGTAGGACAGCAGCTTTTCGTCTTTTGAACGGACCTGTAGACTCCAGCTGGAAAGCTGTGGCATGTGCTAGTCTAAGGACCTTCGAGCGCTTGGGTCTGGATAGGACCCTTTTCTGGATGAATCCAACTCTAATGAACCTTAACAAGCTCCATGTGTTTTATCAGAATGTTTTTTTAAAGTATGGACTCTTTTAACAGGATCGAGAGCTCAGAACACATGTTCTGTCTATTGGCTCCTGTGGCAGCCTAGCCTGGGAAATCCCATGCTGCTTTGCACAATCATTCCGATCTGAAAAGACAGCATGGAAACTATGGTCTAAAGGCTCGCCTGAGTTAGGGAGCCAATCAGAGAGTGGGGAGGGGTGGAAAGACGGTGACACGTACTACTCGACAAACGGAAGCTTGTAGTTTATTTGGGACTGTTTCCGGATCACATTTAACATGGCGGCGAGCGATACGAACCAAACTTTCGATCAAGCTTTAGACACTGTTCTGAATAGTTTGAGTGAAAGTTTGTTTTAAAAAAAAAGAACAGCGTTTGGCGTTACAGTCTTTCTTCACCTCTTCATCTTCTTCGTCGCTCTAACTACATCACCGGGTACAACTGCCATGATTGGCCATGGGCTACGTATACGCCAAATGATAGACATTCGCAAAGTCCAATAAACGGCCGTTGACAATCATAATCCACACCTCCCCTACGAGAAATTCAATAGGCGGATTCCAGACCATATTTCACTTGTGATATGGTCTGGTGTTAACCAGACTAGTGGCAGCCACTGATCTATGGTTCAAGCTTGGATCTCATACAAGAGAAGCATTTTCCTGCACTTACAGAAGTGTTTTCCAAGGCTGGAGTCATCGCTCTGGGGGACCTCCTGAAGTTAGCAGGACCAGGCTTTGGGAACGCTAAGGTGGTGGCTGAGCACCAGAAGATGAGATCCATCTGTGGGGTCACAAAGTTCATTTTGGAATTGCGTTCATGCTTGACAGAAGGGGGTTTAAGAATGTTGGTTCATTATTCAAGGGGTCTAATCCATCCAAATGAGTGAGATCCAGGACCTAATCTTAGTGTGTCTTCAGAAGTTTCTGGTGGTTTTTGAAGAAAGAGCATTTAGCTTTTGTGGGTCCCAATTTAGCCTCTGGAAAGGCTCTTTACAAATTGTGTGAAATCTGTAAATATGAAGTGTCTTGAGAACAGAGCTGACACACCTTGGCGTGCTGTGGTCAAACCCCAGTGGGGAGTTTCTACAAGTCACCATTCATTAAAAAGGTTGGGGATTTACAGTGGAGGATTTTACATGGAGCAGTTGCTGTTAATTCTTTTATTAGTGTTGTAAATTGTGATGTGAGGCAGGAAGGCCCTTTTTGCACACTAAGGGAAACTGTGTTTCATGCTTTCATGCGGTGTGTACGACTGAAGCCTTTATTTTCCATTTTACGGAAACTGATTGTTCTTTTTAATGAAAATGTGTCAATGGAAACTTTGATCTTTGGTTGTAAATATTGAGAGAAACGCTGGTATAAGTGTCAGCTGATGAATTCCATCATTGGGCAGGCTAAGATGGCTGTATATGTTAGCAGGAGGAACAAAGTGGAGCCCAGTTCAGGGTACAGCAGAGTAATGGTGTTTACAACCCGGATAAAATGAAGGATTTTCACTGATTTTCGTTTCTATAAAGAAATGAAAGATCTTGAAACCTTCAAGAATATCTGGTGTCAGAAAAGAGCTGTGTGTATCGTCATAGAAGATGAGGCACAATTTCAGAACTTATTAGAGTTTTCTGTACCGACTGATTCATGTTTCGTTTCCTCTGTTATTTCTTTATTTACTTACTTGCTGATTTATTTGTTTATTTAAAAACATCTTTTTTTAACAAAATGACAAAGTGAGATTCTTTTATGTCTGTCGTGTTTAAACTTTTGGTAATAAAGGAATTTGGAAATTCAAAATTCTCTCTCTCTCTCTCTCTCTCTCTCTCTCTCTTTCACACACACACACACACACACACACACACACACACACACACACACACTCCTTCTCTCAGACCCATGCATGAACACAGCCTTGTATTAGTTCAGGTCTTTTTACTCACAATAAATCATGTGTAAACTCTAAACATTAATCTGGAGCTGATTTTATAACTGATGCCTCAGAAAAAAACCCTGAGGATGGTGTGTGTTTGTTCATCTACAGCTTTTTAAATTCTATAACAATGAAAGTTTCACTGTTTATAAAGTTACGATGGCTCCAGGAAACTTTCTCAGATTTCATGATTAAAAATCATCCCTCCTGTTAAAGTGCGAAGTGTGTGATGTTTTAGTGTGAATAATCAGTGTGTTCTTACCTGCAACGGAGAGACTGATTGTGGAAGAGAGAATCAAAAAACTAAGACAGATTTCCATCTCCCTCCTCACTGTACACGATGTGTTCACCTCCACTCACCCAGAGAGACTGAGAGAAGTGTGTCCCCTCACTCAGTCAGCCCCTACAGAGAGAGAGAGAGAGAGAGAGAGAGACCAATCACACTCACTGTTACCTTATTAGAAAGATGAGAGGAAATCATCACACAGCCTCAAGAACAAATCAGAAGAGGCATCTTACACTTTCTCCATATATATCAAAATAACATCAACGCTGATGAACAGAGCTCCTCCTCCTGGCCCTGAGGTGTGTGACTGATGAACAGAGCTCCTCCTCCCGGCTGTGAGGTGTGTGACTGATGAACAGAGCTCCTCCTCCTGGCTCTGAGGTGTGTGACTGATGAACAGAGCTCTTCCTCCCAGCTCTGAGGGGTGTGACTGATGAACAGAGTTCCTCCTCCCAGCTCTGAGCTGTGTGACTGATGAGAGTCGACCACATCACACACTGATTTCAGAGAGAGGAAGCACTCGGCTCTCATACAGCATTAATTCCTGACAGCTGCACAGAGCAGATACACACACTGATAAACCACTGCAGCACACTGCAAATACATCAGCTACACACACACACACACACACACATAATATATACAGTAGATGTTTTTTTCATTTAATATTTTATATATATATATATATATATATATATATATATATATATATATCACACACACATTCACATTATCTCTAGCCGCTTTATCCTTCTACAGGGTCGCAGGCAAGCTGGAGCCTATCCCAGCTGACTACGGGCGAAAGGCGGGGTACACCCTGGACAAGTCGCCAGGTCATCACAGGGCTGACACATAGACACAGACAACCATTCACACTCACATCCACACCTACGGTCAATTTAGAGTTACCAGTTAACCTAACCTGCATGTCTTTGGACTGTGGGGGAAACCGGAGCACCCGGAGGAAACCCACGCGGACACGGGGAGAACATGCAAACTCCGCACAGAAAGGCCCTCGCCGGCCCCGGGGCTCGAACCCAGGACCTTCTTGCTGTGAGGCGACAGCGCTAACCACTACACCACCGTGCCGCCCCTATATATATATATATATATAACAAATAAAACTATGTTGGCATGCCTAAATTTGGTGATGTATGTGTATAAACTCATGATTGATGATGTTTGTGTTACTGAGAATAGAATCTTTATTGTTATCGTACAGGTACAGTCACATTTGGGTTGCAGTAAAAAAAAAAGTCCTAAAATGTCCAGAATTAGAAATAAAAATATGGATGTATATAATGATGAGAATGTGGGTTGTAGAACGGTACAGCAGCTTATAGAGGTAGTCAGGGGCAGGTGAAAGGGCAATAGTGCAGTATCAGCTTGTGCGATATTGATTTATTCCTTGTCCATGATTGAGATTTTAAAATCTGGAGATAAACGATGTCTGTGAAGATTCTCAATCATCCAGGTCATAGTAAACTGTGGGTGGTAGAAAAGGGCAACTGGACTTGCTTGAAGATTCTTGAAAACATTTCACCTCTCGTCCAAAAGGCTTCCTCAGTTCTGTCTGACTAATAGGGAGTATCAGATATTTATCCTCTCCTGGCTCACTGGAACATAAATTGGGGGTCATTAGGACCTTGCAACACAGGGCTCAGAACATTCCTACAACATTAGAGGGAAAAGAGAAGGAGCAGAATCATATCAAGAAAGCACTTCAGAATTGCGGTTATCCCAACTGGGCTTTCCTAAAGAGCATAAAAAGGAACATAACTGACAAGGATGATAACAGAAACAAACACAAGAACATTGTCATTCCCTACATTTCTGGTCTATCTGAGAAACTCAGGAGGATCTTCTACAAACACAACATTCCGGTACATTTCAGACCCAATAACACCCTGAAGCAGAAACTGGTCCACCCTAAGGACAGAATACCCAGACACAAACAGGACAACGTAGTGTATGCAATTCAGTGCAGTGAGAATTGCACAAATTCTTATTTTGGGGAGACGAAACAACCGCTATACAGGCGCTTGGCCCAACACAGGAGAGCCAGCTCCTCAGGCCAGGACTCGGCTGTCTACATTCATCTTAACAACGAAGGACACTCATTTCGGGATTGTGACGTACGCATTTTAGCCAGAGAGGATCGTTGGTATGAGCGAGGAGTCAAAGAAGCCATTTTTGTCAACCTGGAACGGCCATCACTGAACAGAGGTGGGGGTCTAAGACATCATTTGTCAACCATCTACAAGGTGGTCTTGGACACTCTTCCCAGACGGCTGGGTGTACGCCAGGACCCAGCTGTTTTCGGGGACTCACAGGAGGACAGAGAGAGTCAGATTGCCATTGATCACCCTAATGGGCAATCATTTGATCACCCTAATGACTCGCCATTCACACCCAGCCTCCAGCGACCCACACCAACATGATGCCTCAATGACACCTTAGATGAGCTGGTCATCAGAATTCTGATTCTGATTCTGAGCCAGGAGAGGATAAATATCTGATACTCCCTATTAGTCAGACAGAACTGAGGAAGCCTTTTGGACGAGAGGTGAAACGTTTTCAAGAATCTTCAAGCAAGTCCAGTTGCCCTTTTCTACCACCCACAGGAGATAAACGATATAATCATCCTGAACTGACGGCCGATTCATGAGCTTGGGAATCACTTGCCGGTGTCGTGTCCAATTCAGACTCCTGGCAGAATCAGACCGCTCTTCATGTGTGTTACAGAATCCGTATAGTGAAGCTGCATATTTCCTCCAGTTTCTGTTGAGAACATGCGATGTGAGGAAAAGGACACTATGAGGCCTGCATGCATGTGAAGGGAAGTTGGATTCTGAACAGCGCACTCACAAAGTCTTCAGCTCATTAGATGCATTTAGTTTCACTGTGAGGCTCTTTGTTGGGATGTTTTGCGTTATTCTGGTGGTTACTGTGGAGGACAATTAAAAATGAACTGCAATCTACCAAGAGAAGAGAAACAGCAGAAATCAGGTCCATCTGCATGTGCACATGAAGGGGAGTCAGATTCTGCAGGGAGTCAGAATTCAGCACAACACAGGCACAAAAACAGCAAAAATAAATCCCTTTCTAATTCACATCACCATTAACATTATTCATTAGATCTGACACGTCACTGTCGGCCCATTTCATCTTTTAGGGCCACATTTTGGTCTTTTTTTCTCTTTCGGCTGAAGACTCTTTTTGGCGACATTCCAAATAATGATAATTAACTGGGCTCCTGAGGGCCACAACAGAAAAGTATTTGCCCCATCATCTGGAGGTCACTAGTTCAGATCCTGATGATGTCATAGCCATCCGTGGCCGGAAGCCCAAGAGCTCCGTGCTCTCAGGGAGGGAGCGGTGGTGTACTCTCTGACCCCTGTCTATTACAGTGACGATAGCCAATCATGGGCATCTGTGAGCTCGTGCTCATGGGCGGAGACCATTTCCCTCTGAGTGTGTTACTCCGCCCCTAATGTTACATCAGCAGCCGCATCAAAAAGATGCAGTCAGCTGGTGTTACGTTCCTTGGAGGACACGCATGAGAGTCTTTGCTGTTACTGATTGTGTTTCATGAAATGTATTTTTCTCTGAACTGACCTGCTGAGGGCGCTGTTAGAATGTTGCTGGATGATGATGATGACGATGAGAGGTGAAATGAAGAACATTGATTATCTTGTAACAATGGCAACTGTAAAGGTGTACAAAATTCCCTGCCTTCTTCTGTGTAAATTCCTGTTGTTCCATGTAAAATACTTTGCCTTTAAGAAAATGCGGCACCGCCCCTTTATGGAGCTGCGTTATATAAACAGGCCCGGACGGTTCTCTTCCACGCCGTCGCGTTCTCGGAGTCTCATGGCTCATTTGAAGGTCTCTCGGTGCTGTTGTGCGTGAATGTAAGTGCCCTTATTTTCCTTTGGTAGACTTTATTTTGTTGGTATAGCCATTTATAAGTTTGTATTTCAGCCAGACAATCTTTCTTTGCCATTTGAAATGTCTAGCATGTTCTGGGACTCAGCAATATTGTGTTAGCAATCCTACACCGCGTTTTATGTTTGCACGTAATGGAGATAAGGCAGTACGAATTTCCTATGTTGTTTTATGACATTTTAGTACTGTTAATCACCATATCTTTATTACTGTGTGTTCAGTATATTTCTTGCAATTATTACCTTCAAATAGTGTTAAATAGGACATGTTTGTTATGGGAATAATTTAGCATTCTCATGTTAAGTATTTTCCCTTTATTTCTTTCTTTGTCTTAGAAACCACAACCACAACTGTTGTCACAACTTTTGTCACAACACAACTTCAGAACCTTTGACACAGATGTATATATGCACAGAGACAATTAATAAATGGCAAGATACAACCTCTAGAACAGCTGCGTTCTTTCTGACCGAAGAATTAGGCCAGCGGGTGTACGACCAGTACTTTTCTCATTATATCCTACAAAAGGGGCGGGGTATATTAGGCAGTGGCAGTGCGAGCTATATATGGCACCCTGGGCAAACACACACCCCTCCCCCCATCAATCCCCACCCACTATTTTTTGTTTGTTTGTTTGTGTGTTTGTGTTTGTTTTCTAAAACAAATTATTTGAAAAAAATTTGAAGAAAAAGTTTGTTTGTTTTCTTTCTTTCTTTTTTGGCCACAAAAATTATGATGACTGGGTCAGAGCATCTCCACAATGGCAGGTCTTGTGGGGTGTTCCCAGTGTGTAGTGGTGAGTCTCTCCCAAAAGGGGTCCAAAGAAGGAAACTGGTGAACTGGTGAGAGGGTCATGGGCACCCAAGGCTCACTGATGCACGAGGGGAGCGAAGGCTAGACCATCTCGTCCCATCACACAGAAGAGCTCCTGTAACACAACCTGCTGAAAAAGTTCCTGCTGGCTGTGATAGAAAGGAGTCAGAACACACAGTGCATTGCAGCTTGCTGTGTTTGGGGCTGTGTAGCTGCAGAGCGGTTAGAGTGCCCATGCTGACCCCTGTCCACTGCCAAAAGACCTACAACGGGGACATGAGCATCAGAACTGGACCAAAGAGGAAAGGAAGAAGGGGGCCTGGTCTGATCAATCTCATTTTCTTTTAAATCATATGGATGGCCAGGTGTGTGTCTGTCGCTTACCTGGGGAAGAGATGGCACCAGGATGCACTATGGGAAGAAGGCAAGCCGGAGGAGGCAGTGTGATGCTCTGGGCAATGTTCTGCTGGGAAACCTTGGGTCCTCACATTCATGTAGATTACCATGTACCCCATCCCCTACTTGAACTGCCACCTTATTGTGGTGGAGGGGTTTGTGTGCTTGAATGATCCTAGGAGCTATGTTGTCGGGGGCATTATGCCCCTGTCAGGGTTTCCCAAGGCAGACAGGTCCTAGGTGACAGGCCAGACTAAGAGCAGTTCACCAAAACCCCTATGGAGAAAAATCCGAGGACCGTGACGTCGCCCGGGATGACGCAGCCGGGGCCCCACCCTGGAGCCAGGCTCGGGGTTGGGGCTCGTATGCGAGCGCTTGGTGGCCGGGCCTTTGCCCATGGGGCCCGGCCGGGCTCAGCCCGAAGAGGTGACGTGGGCCCGACCTCCTGTGGGTTCACCACCCACAGAGGTAGCAGTAGGGGACTGGTGCAATGTGGATTGGGTGGCAGTCGAAGGCAGGGGCCTCGACGACCTGATCCCCGGACACAGCGGCTGGCTGTTGGGACATGGAATGTCACTTCGCTGGGGGGGAAAGAGCCTGAGCTTGTGCGGGAGGTTGAGAGGTACCGGCTAGAGATAGTCGGGCTCACCTCCACGCACAGCTTGGGCTCTGGAACCCAGCTCCTCGAGAGGGGCTGGACTCTCCACTTCTCTGGAGTCACCCGTGGTGAGCGGCGGCGGGCTGGTGTGGGCTTGCTTATAGCTCTCCAGCTCAGCCGCCATGTGTTGGAGTTTACCCCAGTGAACGAGAGGGTCGCCTCGCTGCGCCTTCGGATTGGGGAGAGGGCTCTTGCTGTTGTTTGTGCCTATGGCCCAAATAGCAGTATAGAGTATCCGGCCTTCTTGGAGTCCCTGGGAGAGGTACTGAGGAGTGCTCAGACTGGGGACTCCATTGTGTTACTGGGGGACTTCAATGCTCACGTGGGAGATGACAGTGACACCTGGAGGGGCGTGGTTGGGAGGAACGGCCTCCCCGATCTGAACCCGAGTGGTGTTTTGTTATTGGACTTCTGTGCTAGTCACGGTTTGTCCATAACGAACACCATGTTCGAGCATAGGGGTGTCCATAAGTGCACGTGGCACCAGGACACCTTAGGTCGGAGGTCAATGATAGACTTTGTAGTCGTTTCATCTGATCTCCGGCCCTATGTCTTGGACACTCGGGTGAAGAGAGGGGCTGAGCTGTCAACTGATCACCACCTGGTGGTGAGTTGGATCCGCTGGCGGAGGAGGAAGCTGGACAGACCTGGCAGGCCCAAACGTATGGTGAGGGTCTGCTGGGAACGTCTGGCCGAGCACTCTGTCGGGGAGGTCTTTAACTCCCACCTCCGGGAGAGCTTTTCCCAGCTTCCGAGGGAAGCGGGGGACATTGAGTCTGAGTGGACCATGTTCTCTACCTCCATTGTGGACGCAGCTGTTCAGAGCTGTGGCCGCAAGGTCTCCGGTGCCTGTCGTGGCGGCAATCCCTGAACCCGGTGGTGGACACCAGAAGTAAGGGATGCCGTCAAGCTGAAGAAGGAGTCCTATCGGGCCATGTTAACCTCCAGGACTCCCGAGGCAGCTGACGGGTATCAGCAGGCCAGGCGTGCTGCAGCTCGGGCAGTTGCGGAGGCAAAAACTCGGAACTGGGAGGAGTTCGGGGAGGCCATGGAGAAGGACTATCGGTCGGCCTCGAAGAAATTCTGGCAAACTGTCCGGCGCCTCAGGAGGGGGAAGCAGTACTCTGCCAACACTGTTTACAGTGCGGGTGGGGAGCTGTTGACCTCGACTGGGGACATTGTCGGGCGGTGGAAGGAATACTTTGAGGATCTCCTCAATCCCACCATCATGTCTTCCACTGAGGAGACTGAGGCTGATGACTCAGAGGTGGACTCGTCCATTACCCAAGCCGAAGTCACTGAGGTGGTTTGCAAGCTCCTCGGTGGCAAGGCACCGGGGGTGGATGAGATCCGCCCTGAGTATCTCAAGTCTCTGGATGTTGTGGGGCTGTCTTGGTTGACACGCCTCTGCAACATCGCGTGGCGGTCAGGGACAGTGCCTCTGGAGTGGCAGACTGGGGTGGTGGTCCCTCTTTTTAAGAAAGGGGACCGGAGAGTGTGCTCCAATTATAGGGGAATCACACTTCTCAGCCTCCCGGGGAAGGTTTACTCCAGGGTACTGGAGAGGAGAATTCGACCAATAGTCGAACCTCGGATCCAGGAGGAACAATGCGGTTTTCGTCCTGGTCGCGGAACACTGGACCAGCTCTATACCCTTCATAGGGTGCTCGAGGGTTCATGGGAGTTTGCCCAACCAGTCCACATGTGCTTTGTGGATCTGGAGAAGGCATTCGACCGTGTCCCCCGTAGTATTCTGTGGGGGGTGCTTCGGGAGTATGGGGTTCGGGGCTCTTTGCTAAGGGCTGTCCGGTCCCTGTACGAACGGAGCAGGAGTCTGGTTCGCATTGCCGGCAGTAAGTCAGACCTGTTCCCAGTGCATGTTGGACTCCGGCAGGGCTGCCCTTTGTCACCGGTTCTGTTCATAATTTTTATGGACAGAATTTCTAGGCGCAGCCAGGGGCCAGAAGGAATCCTGTTTGGGAACCACAGGATTTCATCTCTGCTTTTTGCGGATGATGTTGTCCTGTTGGCTTCTTCAAACCAGGACCTTCAGCATGCACTGGGGCGGTTTGCAGTCGAGTGTGAAGCGGCTGGGATGAGAATCAGCACCTCCAAGTCCGAGGCCATGGTTCTCGACCGGAAAAGGGTGGCTTGCCCTCTCCAGGTTGGTGGAGAAGTTCTGCCTCAAGTGGAGGAGTTTAAGTATCTCGGGATCTTGTTCACGAGTGAGGGAAGGATGGAGCGTGAGATCGACAGGCGGATCGGTGCAGCCTCCGCAGTGATGCGGTCGCTTTACCGGTCCGTTGTGGTGAAGAAGGAGCTGAGCCAAAAGGCGAAGCTCTCAATTTACCGGTCGATCTACGTTCCGACTCTCACCTATGGTCATGAGCTTTGGGTAATGACCGAAAGGACAAGATCGCGGATACAAGCGGCCGAAATGAGTTTCCTTCGCAGGGTGGCTGGGTGCTCCCTTAGAGATAGGGTGAGAAGCACAGTCACTCGGGAGGAGCTCGGAGTAGAGCCGCTGCTGCTCCACATCGAGAGGAATCAGCTGAGGTGGCTCGGGCATCTTTTTCGGATGCCTCCTGGACGCCTCCCTGGGGAGGTGTTCCAGGCATGTCCCCCCGGGAGGAGGCCCCGGGGAAGACCCAGGACACGCTGGAGGGACTATGTCTCTCGGCTGGCCTGGGAACGCCTCGGTGTTCTTCCCGAGGAGCTGGCCGAGGTGTCTGGGGAAAGGGAAGTTTGGGCTTCCCTGCTTAGACTGCTGCCTCCGCGACCCGGTCCCGGATAAAGCGGAAGAAGACGAGACGAGACGAGACCATGTACCATCTCCCTACCTGGGCATCACGGTGGTGTAGTGGTTCACACTGTCACCTCACAGCAAGAAGGTCCGGGTTCGAGCCCCGGGGCTGGCGAGGGCCTTTCTGTGCGGAGTTTGCATGTTCTCGCCGTGTCCGTGTGGGTTTCCTCCGGGTGCTCCGGTTTCCCCCACAGTCCAAAGACATGCAGGTTAGGTTAACTGGTGACTCTAAATTGACCGTAGGTGTGAATGTGAGTGTGAATGGTTGTGTGTCAGCCCTGTGATGACCTGGTGACTTGTCCAGGGTGAACCCCGCCTTTCACCCGTAGTCAGCTGGGATAGGCTCCAGTCCGTGAACCTGTCGGACAGGATAAAGCGGCTGGAGATAATGAGATGAGATGAGTATTCTCAGGTTGGAAGCGCTTTTCTGCCATCTAGTGGATGGAAATTTGTGTGTGTGTGTGTGTGTGTGTGTGTGTGTGTGTGTGTGAATTGTGAGTGAATGAATGAAGCTGAAAAGTGATAGTCTTAAAAATAAAGTGTGTGTGAACATCATCTCCTTCCTGTCGTGCTTCAGGACTCCACCCACATCAGGGCGACTACTATTGGGGTTTATTTCTGTTTTTCTGGTGGGAAATCAGTAAAATTACAAGTAAAATATCGCCTTTTCCCCAACATGTTCAACTGGTAACAATCAGCTCTAGATGTCACCAGAATTGTATACACACACACACACACACACACACACACACTACTGTGCAAAAGTCTTGGGCATGTGTAAAGAAATGCTGGAGAACAAAGACACCTTCAAAGATAAGTTTTAGTGAAAGTCTTGCAGAACCAGCCACAGTTCTTCTGGAGGTTTTTACTGTCACACTTGTTTCTTATTTTTGCAGAAAACTCAGCAGCCTTCATTTTTTTTTCCTGAAAATGATCTTTTCTGTAATCTGCTGCTTTCTTTACTGTCATTCAATCATTTAAGATGAAGAACAACAACTTTATTTATCACACTTTGCCAGCTTTTCACAGAACCTGTCTAACTCTTCAGCTGATGTTAGAGGATCCTCCAACATGTCTTCAATAACATCAACATCAGGCCCTGCTGCTGAACCTTTTGCCAGGATTTGTTTCAAAAGATTCATCTGAACCTTCTGATTCTGCACAATTTCATCTAGGCGCATCAGAACCTTTCTCTGATAATCTATAAAAACACATAAAAAGGAAACGGTTAGTGTCATGGGTCACATAAAAATGAGTGAGCATTATGCATTTATGAATTAAAGACATAAAAAAAAGGTTGGATTTTATGATAAAATGCCACACATCAATAAGTAATATTATTAGTACTGGATGTCACTACACAGATATTCAGACTGACAGATCACAAATGGAAGTCATTTATTCAAGTAGTGTTTCTATCTTTTCATAAAATGTGTACGCTAGCATGTCTCTTTTGTAAGTAAGAATAGAACTCCCTGTCTGATCTGGTATTTTGCCGTGGATCTGCACTCCTCGGCCTGAACAGCTCTTCAAGGTCCTCTGTCTCGGAGACAAATTTGCAAACCAGTTAATATCTTGCAGAACGAATGGAATTAATTAATCTAATGGTCAGATTTTACTGTTTGTTTTTAATGAATGTAATATGCAAACCTTGGAGATGAATGATATTCCCAAGAGATAAAAAGAAATTCCACCTAAGTGAATTTTTCTATAGATTGCATAATAAATGCATGTAACAGTAAAACAAACTGAAATAGTGTGGAACAGCGTTATGAAACATTCCAAACACCCCAATAAGTAGTCGACATATGTTGTTACAGAATACATTTTGTGAAACAATTTAGTTTTTAAATTTCACCAAACATTCATATTCGGATGCATGTTTATCAGTTTATATTGTAACAATACGAAATAACTGACCAAAGTCATCTTTTGATTGAAATCAGGAGGTAGTTAAACCTTCACAGCTTTAAACCATGGTTTAAAAAAGTGAATGAAATTCCCCATAAAGGATCCACGCTAACATTCAGTAACAGGGTTGACACTCAAGTAAGATTTCAAAATGGTGCTGCGGCGCGCTTTCCTGAGGTGGATACTCATACACTAAAATTCGTTAAAATAAACATTTAACGATAACATTTGCATCTAATATATCGTCAGACTTAATCACCTTACATTCACATCTACTATTCTTACCTTGAAAGATTCTGTCGATCAAAGCTCTCCGATTATAATGAAACACCTTCCCTTCGCACGAATAAAAAAACTGGGACGGAAGTCGATCCAACGGGTTTTGAAAGACCGACACGATCCGGAGCTGCAAAGCATGATGGGATAGAGGTCAGCCCAAAGTTCGGGACATTCAGCATGCCCTTTTCCCGCCAAGTTAACAGGGTGAAGTGGGGTGGTGGAGGGGGTCACGGGATAGGGGCGGGTATTGGCTTTGGAAAAAAAGTGGGGGGATATTGATCATTTCTATGAAAAGCGTCGACGAATGGCCCGAAGGCAGCGCCCTGGAAAATGAAAATGTACATGTTCATTCAGTGAATTTGAGCATATTTTGAATATTTTTGCTTGCTTTAGCTTTCTGTTGTGTTTACTCTTTTATACCTCCCCCCCTCCCCTGGTCGCTGAAGGGGGGTGGGGGGTTACGGATCCGCCACTGGGGGATCACAAAAATAAAAATTCTCAATCACACATCACAGGAATAGAAACAGGCTCAAATCACGGGTCATGGAAATTGGCAATCATGGGTCATGTGAAAGTCCTCCCCTTCAGTTAAAGTTTTGCGTGTACCGAACATGATTTGGGATTAAAAAAAATACCACTAATAGTTATATTCGAGGGTTACAGTGCAGATAAACTGATAAGACAAACTGCAAAATCATGAATCTATGAACTTTTATTTCATTGAAATGGCCTCATTCAGCGCTATTTTAAAGTTAAATAAACCACGATCAATTCATCAATAGACCGAGATCACACTGTTAATGTTATTCATAGAGACATACAACAAAATGTACAAAAGCAAATTATTAATACATCGATCATCAAATAGAAAATACACACAACATGTAGACTAGGACATACGTTACTGGATGGTCGCTGGATAGCGTGTCCATTACATATTACCACTATGTTGTCATTGCTATGGTGTCGTTACGTATTACCACTACTGTACGTTGTCGTTACGTATTACCACTACGTTGTTGTTATGACAGTGTCATATATTTCCACTATGTTGTCATTACCTATTGGCACGACGTTTTATTAGGACGTGCCTACTACATAACTACGACGTATTTCCCTTACATTACCAGACCACTACCTAACCACTACGTCGTATATACGCATAGGCGCCAACTTCATGTCAACATTGGGGGGTCAGAATTATGTTCTTGCACTGTGACGTCATGACGTCGGCAGTGTATGTAGTTGAATATCAAAGACTCAGTTGTAAGTCATTTTCATTCATTACTATTCACCATTGCAAGTGGGAAGCGCCCATTTTAACGATAACTTATGATGCATTAAAAAAATCTCACGACTTTAAACATTGTATGAAACACAATTTATTCAATAAACAAATTTAGTTTCATGCAATTTTCTTTGAGATGAATTCGGCAGACAACTGTACATGAATGTAGTTTCTGTTAAGAGTTAATGGATATGACAAAGTTAATTTTAATCTTACTTACAAACTTTAACAACACATCTCTTTCATGGCCACGGAAATTAACAAGTAGGCAGTGAGAAAATCATATTCATGAACATGAGAAAATCATATTCACCCTAATAGCCCATCAGCCCTAAAACTTCGCAAAAACATCACTCCTTCTGTCACAAGCGCTGAACTCATTGGTAATTTTTTTCAAATCAATGTGGTCTGTATGTTCCTTGTGTGTGTCAAGAACAGCCAAGTAATTCAGTCTCGGAGCAGTCATGGTGCTCCGCAGGTAGGTCTTAAGTCTGCGCAAAGCACTAAAGGACGTGTAAATTTTGCGTAGTGCAACCTGTCAATCACTCACTGCCAACCATTGGAATATTGCAAGCGGAAAAGGGGGCGGGTCATGTCCGATCATAACATTTTAGGTGACGTTTCTATAGATTACTTATTTTGCATTCAAAGCTAGGCTATTATTTGTTTAGGTGGTTTCAATCGTCAGTTAACATGAGTTCATCTGTACTGTTTACTACTTTTTTCATTATTGGGGTGTTTTTGCCCCCCCAACTTTATCTTTGGGGGGTCAAAAAGGTCCGTGCCCCCCGCAGATGGCGCCAGTGTATATACGTATGTGTTTGCTGGGATGTAAAGAACCTGTTCACACTCTGGAAGAAGATTGCCACTGAAAACAAGATGCTGATAGTCACTGGCGCTTTTCAAGTCAAGTCAGGTGAACTTGATTGTAAATTCTGCCATATGTACAGGACAGACAGGATTGAAATAGAGTTTCTCCCACACCCTCGGTGTAAACACAAATAAACCAAGTATGTCTGTGTGGTGATAGATTTTTATTTTATGACTTCTGCATGGGGGCAGCACGGTGGTGTAGTGGTTAGCACTGTCGCCTCACAGCAAGAAGGTTCTGGGTTCAAGCCCCGGGGCCGGCGAGGGCCTTTCTGTGCAGAGTTTGCATGTTCTCCCCGTGTCCACGTGGGTTTCCTCCGGGTGCTCCAGTTTCCCCCACAGTCCAAAGACATGCAGGTTAGGTTAACTGGTGACTCTAAATTGAGCGTAGGTGTGAATGTGAGTGTGAATGGTTGTCTGTGTCTATGTGTCAGCCCTGTGATGACCTGGCGACTTGTCCAGGGTGAACCCCGCCTTTCGCCCGTAGTCAGCTGGGATAGGCTCCAGCTCGCCTGCGACCCTGTAGAACAGGATAAAGCGGCTACAGATAATGAGATGAGATGGGATTGTAAGAGAAATGTGACAGACCATAAACTTAAGTACAGAAGAGTTAGGACAGAGGAAGCCATGTTTGCATTAAATAATGATTTATTACTGCAAGACTGGGAATCAGTTTATATAGAGAATAGCATTGATGGAGCATATGATAACTTTTTAAGTATATTCAAATTATTATATGATAAAAATTGCCCACTGAAGCGATATAGTACAAAACAAAACTATAATGACCAACCTTGGATTACTAAGGGATTACAAAATGCCTGTAAGAAGAAAAACACTCTATATAGAGAATTTATTGAATTAAGAACCAAAGAGGCAGAAAATAAATATAAAAAATATAAAAACAAGTTAACGAGTATCATAAGGAGATGTAGGAAGGATTATTATGGTAAATTAATATATAATAGCAAAAATAATATTAAAGGAATATGGAATATATTAAATAGTATTATTAAAGATGGCTCTGGACAAATACATTACCCTAAATACTTTAATGACAAAGGTATCGAAAATTATAACATGGATGTAGTTGCTAATAGTTTTAATAATTTTTTTGTTAATGTTGGACCAAGATTAGCTCAAAATATCTCTGATCCGGTAACAAATGATGATTGTATAGATAATATTATAAAGAGGAATTCTTGTTCTATGTTTCTTACACCAGTAGATGAGAGGGAAATTATTGATCTAGTTAATAAATGTAGTAATAAAATATCCACAGATTGTAATGATATTGATATGAAACTAGTGAAAACTATTATTGGGGATTTCTAAACCATTAACAAACATCTGTAATTTGTCATTTCAAACCGGTACATTTCCAAGCAGTTTGAAAACAGCAAAAGTAATTCCATTGTATAAATCTGGGGACAAACACAACTTCACAAATTACAGACCTGTTTCTTTACTTCCTCAATTCTCCAAAATTCTTGAGAAACTCAATAACAGATTTGATAAATTCATTGAAAAATACAAAATACTCAGTGATGGTCAATATCAGGGCCGTAGCCATCACTTTAGAAGTGAGGGGGACAAATTGTTCAGAGGTTTATTGAGTGATTTATCATCCTCTCGCATTCAATTAAACCTCTCCTTAGCAGCTAAAGAACCACATAACCACAAACAGCACAGCACCAGGGAACCTGATACCATTGTCTCTGAAACCGGAGAGTTTTGTCTGCCAACTTCTGAGACACAATGGTCTTAGGATCTGGCTGATGTGGTTTTAAAGTGGCCACAGAAGCTCCATCCTCTGCTGTATCTCTGTCTGAAGCCTCTCCCTGCCTGTCAATGCTGCAGCCTGGTCTCTCCCCGACCCATGACCTTCTCCCTGTGCTGCCTATTGCAATACAGACAAAAAACATTTAGTATAAATAATACTCGTTCTGAAATAGCAGTGGAAATGCTAATCTTAGAGTCACTCTTATCCTATATACATTTCTTTAGCCAGTTACAATTTCTCCTGCAATAATATAGATAGTAAATGTGCAAAGTAAAATTTATATAGAATTAAGAATAGTAGTGACATAGCTCGTTATATTCTCTTCTCAGCTGTGACCCTGCATAATCATCCCTGTTGGCCTCTGGTCCACTGTCTCCTCTCTCACCCTGCTCTTTCTATTGTGGCAATAAAGATTAAAAAATATGTGGAAAGCAACGTTTTGAAATAGAATTAGGAATAGAGTAATAATAATCAGCAAACTCATGTACTTTAAACTTTAACTACCACAAAAATAAATTAAATCTTTACAAAAATAACAGTCAAAGGAACACAAATACATTTATATTCTTATTTTCTACCCAGAAGTGAGTAATCTTAGAGTAGCCAAAATAGTAACGTTACTCAAGTAAGAGTATTGTTACTTTAGGACACGGGCGATTGCTCTCAGACAACGAGGGAGGCTCAGCCATCTCTAAAAATGACGAACATGGTGTAGGATGAATTGCGCTAGGCTTATGTTATAGCCGACCTTATAACATTGCTATTTCAGATCCAGAATCATAGAAATATATGTGCTCAACCCACTACAGTGCGAAATCATTCCGTTATAACTTTCCCCAGTTCGCCTAATGTGTGCGTGAGTTTTTCCCCCTCGTGACAGCGCGATGCAGCCCAGCCTCAGTGCACTTCAATGGCATTTGGGAGCTCTGCGCTTTTCAATCTCAAAATGCAAGACGGTTATTGGACAAATACTGCGAAAACGCCCGCCCACGGACTCCCAGCCTCACAGTGGGAGGGACATGGCAGTTTCCGCGAGGAGACTGGTGATTGGTGAAAGCGGCCGGATATTTTCTTTGATTGACAGCTCGTTTCAAATATAGACAGGCAGCGGTGAATTTCAGTTCAGTCCCATGCGGATTCGCAAGTGCTGTGGTGTATTGTAAGAGATCAGCTTACATTTCGATTTCATTCATTACATACGGTTTCTACCAGCTTTTTTAGTTTGTATATATTTTCATTGTAAATAAAGTGTAAATATAGTGTTGTCAAGTTTGCTATCTTAGTTCCAGAAATTTCGTTTATTTGAGTGACTGAACTTGAACTTGAGGGGGCTAGTCAGCTAGCAAGAAAGCTGCGCACGGATGCCAAGCATTGCTGATTTAATTTTGGCGAAGCCATTTGCCAGTCTTCCTTTCGAGGAAAAAATTAAAATTAAAGAGCAGGGTAGACCAACGCCTCAAACTGACTTGGTGAAAAAGGTAGGGAATAATACTCGTTCCTTTCAGCTCTCCTGGTACGAGAAAGTGAATTGGCTAACAGCAAGTGACCCACATCAACAGTAAATAGTAGGCCTGTAACGGTACATGTATTCGTACCGGACCGTTGGAAAACAGACCTTCGGTACAGTACAGTGCTGTACCGAACGAGTACAGTCAGTTTATATGTGTTTTTTATATGCTGCCACTACATCTGGCTCTTTAATATTCATGAGGATACCTGTACGTGATTGGAGTAGTAAAGGGAAGACTCTTTAATATTTATAAAGAAACTCGTTCGTGATTCGTGCTCTTGTGACCATGTGGAGGTCACTTCGCACGGCGAACCAATCAGACGAGCCTTTCCCAACCACTCTTCAAAAAACTTTAGCGAGGTGCTGGCTTGTGTTGTATCAGAGAATGGTGTATCTGATTTGACATTATGGCTACTGCTAGCGACCAACCGGAGCTAGAAGATCCTCCCCTGTCTTTAAAATCTCCCGTTTGGGAACACTTCGGTTTCCCAGTGAAATACTGCAACGGAGAAAGACAAGTGGACAAAACGAAGGCAGTATGTCGACACTGTTTTACTGGGGTTGGCTATTTTTCGGGCAACACGTCAAACATGCTAACTCACCTGAAACAGCACCACCCAAGTGTTAAGATTACCGCGACAAGGAAAAAAAACACCGTAGTGCAAACGCAGCTGATTTCTGCATTCAAGCGCCCTCTCCCTGGCAATTCAGATCGGGCTAAAGCCATAACAGCATCCATTGGCGTCTTTATAGCATCGGATCTAAGACCGTATTCAGTTGTTGAGTAGATGGAGTAAAATTGCTTACTGGAATACTGGAACTGAGTGCTGCACTTTACATGTTGAAAACTTTTGTTTACTGTTTAAAAGGAATTCATTATTTTTTAATTTCAAACATTGGTTAATCATTTGAGAATATTTCATTTAATTTACTGGTACCAAGCAGCACTTTGAATTTATTTACTGTTTCTTTTTGTATATTGAAAATTTTGTGGTTTAATAAACAACGTGCTGAGGAAGAAAATGGTTTTGCATTTTGTTCCCATACTGTACTGAAAATGAACCGAGCCGTGACCTCAAAACCGAGGTACATACCGAACCGTGATTTTTGTATACCGTTACACCCCTAGTAAATAGGCTACTTTAGTAATATGTCATGGATGGACCAAAAATATAGAATCTATTTAAAATGTTTATGCTGAGTATATTATATTGGAATATATATTTTTCTGGATATGAATTAAGCACAGCTACAATTTGGAAAACATTTTTAAACAAAAACACAGCCGAGAACATTTCACACTACAGACCTGGATTAAAAGTGAAGGGTTATCAAAATTGTCAATAAAACATTTCTCAGTCAAAATAAGTAAAATATAGGGATAGTGTCATTGAATGAAATGTGTGGCACCCAGCTCTATGTTTGGCTCCCCAAGGTCAGTGCTTGTGCCTATTCCAGAACACTCTGCTGTTACTGCTGAGGTTCCTGACAAAGAGCTGCTTTCAATAATGATCAATTTTTAAACAACATGCCACAATTTTAAAATATAAAATGTTAAAATATACCTCCCCCCCCCCAACACCACCATCATGACAGTAGGCTAATGGGCCAAAAGAACCTGTTATTTCACAGTTTGTGACCCTGCCAACAATCAGCCAGATCAGAGGCAAGAGTATGGGCAAAATTGATGTGTTTTTTCTTTTAAAATCTGGAAATATCGTAACCGACCAGCCTCCCCT
Source organism: Neoarius graeffei (assembly GCF_027579695.1). Taxonomy (NCBI): domain Eukaryota; kingdom Metazoa; phylum Chordata; class Actinopteri; order Siluriformes; family Ariidae; genus Neoarius; species Neoarius graeffei. The sequence continues at coordinate 951,359 of NC_083589.1, read as the reverse complement.
GTTTGAAAGACTACCAGCCACCACTGCTTTAGAATAATATTACTCAAGTAAAAGGAAAATGTATTTTGCAACAAAACAACTCTTAAGAGTACAATTTATCCAAAAAGTTACTCAAGTAAATGTAACGGAGTAAATGTAACTAGTTACTACCGCCTCTAAGTTAGCTAGCTCGCTTAACTAACTAAACTGACATCTATTTGTCATCTTTTAGCTAAACATTATCTACATTCAACAGCATTACTCAACTTACGGTACACGGTTTGTTTGGAAAAAACTGTGTAAAGTCTTTAGCCTCTTGGCTGGTTTACTGAACATACAGAAACGCTGCCCAGATCTGAATCACACCAAAGATACTCATACAATATTTTCTAAAGCGTCTCTGATCACACATGACAGCGGGATTTGTTTGCCACCTGAATTCCGCCTGCTCATGATGCGTTTAGAGGCGGCTCGGAAAAACGCGTTTCCATATGTTAAACATGAATTGAGTGATTGTAATGGCTGTAAAAAGTGCGGGGGACAGAGGGCACAAATACGGGAAGTGCGGGGGACAGAGGGCACAAATACGGGAAGTGCGGGGGACAGAGGACACAAATACGGGAAGTGCGGGGGACAGAGGGCACAAATACGGGAAGTGCGGGGGACAGAGGGCACAAATACGGGAAGTGCGGGGGACAGAGGGCACAAATACGGGAAGTGCGGGGGACAGAGGGCACAAATACGGGAAGTGCGGGGGACAGAGGACACAAATACGGGAAGTGCGGGGGACAGAGGACACAAATACGGGAAGTGCGGGGGACAGAGGGCACAAATGCGGGAAGTGCGGGGGACAGAGGGCACAAATGCGGGAAGTGCGGGGGACAGAGGGCACAAATACGGGAAGTGCGGGGGACAGAGGACACAAATACGGGAAGTGCGGGGGACAGAGGGCACAAATACGGGAAGTGCGGGGGACAGAGGGCACAAATACGGGAAGTGCGGGGGACATGTCCCCTGTGTACCCCGCGTCCGCTATGCCCATGGTCAATATGGATTTAGAGCAAATAGATCAACAGAGCTGGCACTAATGGAATCCATTGAAGAAATCAGTAACTCTATAGATGATAAATATGTTGCTGGGATATTTATTGCTCTTTGTGGCAGTTTGTAGGAGTGGGAGGAGCACAGAAGACGGCAGGCCAGAACTGAGTTTCGTAACTCTTTTTATTTTGACACTTTTCAGTGGTCTCTTGCACACTCTCGTACACACACAGACACGCACACACACATCAGGTGTCTGGTTGGGGAGAGAGAGCTCCTCCTCTGCTCTCGCTCTCCTTAAATAGGGCGTGGTCACTGGGGAAGACACACGAACACACGTTAATCAACATCAGGTGCAGTGATTCTGCCACTTACCTTCCCTGACTCCGCCCTCCGCTCACAGACCGACGCTTGACCACGCCCCCTCTGCCACACTCTTCAAAAAGCTTTTGATGCTATTAATCATGATGTATTAATTAATAAGATGGAACAATATGGGATCAGGGGAGCTGTATTAAATTGGATAAGAAGTTATTTGACATTCCATGTCCCAACAGCCAGCTGCTGTGTCCGGATACAAGCGGCCGAAATGAGTTTCCTTCGCAGGGTGGCTGGGCGCTCCCTTAGAGATAGGGTGAGAAGCACAGTCACTCGGGAGGAGCTCGGAGTAGAGCCGCTGCTGCTCCACATCGAGAGGAATCAGCTGAGGTGGCTCGGGCATCTTTTTCGGATGCCTCCTGGACGCCTCCCTGGGGAGGTGTTCCAGGCATGTCCCCCCGGGAGGAGGCCCCGGGGAAGACCCAGGACACGCTGGAGGGACTATGTCTCTCGGCTGGCCTGGGAACGCCTCGGTGTTCTTCCCGAGGAGCTGGCCGAGGTGTCCGGGGAAAGGGAAGTTTGGGCTTCCCTGCTTAGACTGCTGCCTCCGCGACCCGGTCCCGGATAAAGCGGAAGAAGACGAGACGAGACGAGTTATTTGAGCGACACAATTTGTGAAGTTGGGTGACTGTTACCCCTTTTCCACCAAATCAGTTAAGTACACATTTAGCGATTCGTTTCCGCGTTAGAGGGCTTAGAAGCTTTGATTTTTTAAGAATTTAGACATCTGAAGTGATGGAGCACTACTGTGAAAGTTTGGATAAGCAGGCACGGGAGTGTTATGCTGAGAAGGCACGTTTCATTGGGAATGTAGATCCATACACTGTTAGTGAGAAGGAATGGAAAGCTGACCCCAGCTTGTTGCTGCATGTGACATACATCGATCTTGTGAACTATCTAGTGTTTCACCCAAGTCCATTTTGTGAACTAAAGGATTTCCAGAACTACAAGAGTATGGAAGCATACGATAGATTTGTGTCCGGTTGGGTCCGCGATGTGTCGGTGTTTACTGCTGAAGACGGAGAGACAGAAGTGATCAGAGGGAAAGTGTTACACTCGCAGAGACTATCCCAGCCTAGTCTACACCCCTGGATAATAGTTGACAAGAGACATGCTATTTTGTGTGCACATTGCAACTGCATTGCTGGACTTGGGGAATGTTGCTCCCATGTTGCTTCCCTGTTGTTTTATGTTGAAGTGGCCACGAGACTGAGGGAAAGAACGACGGTCACACAACAGCCGGCATACTGGATGCTACCGGTAACTATGAAATTAAAATAACTATTTTAGTAACTATGAAATTCAAGACAATATTAACCTACCTGTCACAAAGTGATCAGAACAAATCCGGATACAGTCAAGTTGTCCTAAATTTGATCGGTTAATGGCAGCCAGCCACTGTCGTCTCCTCCGCTCGCTTTTCTCCTGTGCTGCAATTCCCGGGTTAGTCACGACTTTGGGGAGTCTGTGGAAGCTTTTGCCACCCTTTTCCCCCCGGCTACTACAGCCAACAATGACGCACGTATTCGGCATTGTCACCCCTTTTTGCTTCGCTGGACAACAACAATGCACTGACACAGCGACCTTTGACTTCCAATATGGCCACCGCTGGGTGCGCGCTGACCTCGAAGCACTCTATTGTTTTCTTTTGGATGAGGGGGAGGGGGCATGAACTGAGAGAAGACCTGTTCCTGCAATTTTCTAAAAAGTGCAATGTTGTTCATTTATGTATATTTTCTGTCTTTTAGGTTCTAAATGTGGAGATGCAAGCAGTGCACTGAAACTGTACCTACAAGGTACCAATTACTAAAACATTACAAATTAAATCACTGTCATTTTGGTCGGGGCCACTCATATCCATGCACGTACTATGATTGCCCGTGTTCATTTAAAACATGGAGTGCCCTTAAAACTCATTTGAGTAGGTATCATGTCAATGTTTCATCTGAAGCAAGTACAGAGGTTGTAACATTTACATGTGTTTTGTGTCCAGGAAGTGTCCTATCATCTAGTGCACAGTACTTTATCCATATCAACAATCATTTGAAAAACTATGAAACTGTCAGTTGTATGTTTCGAAATTGTTCATTTATGCTCCCTTCAAATCTCACAAGAATAGGAAACATGCCACTTGCACAGTAAAAGACTTTAAGGATGGAGTGGTGAAAGTTACTAAAACAAGTGAACAGTTATCTGAAGAACTTGATCAGCAATTTGACGAAATTGATATAGCAGAACCAGGTCCTAGTCAAGGTTTAATTGAGTCAGACATAGTAAATGAGAATCTACAAGACACAATTATTCAGAAATTGGCATCTGTTCTTCTGAAATTGGAGATTTACTCACATGTACCAAGTTCAGCAATTGATGAGCTCCTTGCAGGATTGCACTTTCTTTTCAATTCTGCTGTATTGCCTGCATCAAACAGTATTACGGTTGATATTTTCAAAAAGCATGACCTTCACATTGATCAGTCAATAATTGATGAACTGAGCACTGCAATTTCTTCTCAGAATCCTTTGGTAAAAGCAATAGCTACAGATGGTCAATTAGCTACATCTTATAAACGAAACCAATACTACAAGGAGCACTTTAAGGTTGTGGAACCTATTGAGTATGTACTTGATGCAAGGTCAAAGAAAACCTTTCAGTATATTCCCTTTCTCAGGTCTCTACAACAACTTCTCAGTCGCAATGATATAGTTGAAAAGGTTGTTGATGCTCATGCAGTACATCCAGTAGATCCGCAGAAATTTCTGTCATTCAGAGATGGAACACATTACAAGAACAATTCCTTTTTTTCATCGGAGGATTTAAGAATCTGCATATGGTTGTATATAGATGACTTTGAACTCTGTAATCCATTGGGAACATCACGAAAGAAACATAAACTCTGTGCAGTGTACTGGGTCTTGGGTAATTTACCTCCTGGTAGTTGTTCAGCCTTGTCCTCCATTTACTTAGCATTGCTGTGCAAAAGTGTTTATGTGAAAGAATTTGGTTTCTCAAAGATATTTGAGCCCCTTTTGAATGACTTGGTGATCTTGGAGCAGCAAGGGTTGTTTATTCCACAGTTGGGAGCAATTGTGAAGGGCACAGTGCAGTGTGTTATTGCCGATAATCTCGGGGCACATGGGCTTGCGGGTTTTGTGGAAAGTTTTTCCGGGAAGTACTTCTGTCGATTTTGCACTGCTCAGCTTAGTGATATCCAGTCACAAGAAGTCAAATCGGGAGCCTTCCAGCTCAGAAGCAAAGAGAATCATGAGCTACACATCAGAACGGCTCAGGAAGGCCAAGTGAATTAGTTTGGTGTAAAGAGATCTTGTGTTTTAACGGATAGTCTAACACACTTTAATGTACTTAGAGGTTACCCCCCAGATATTGTGCATGATCTCTTTGAGGGCATAGCCCCTGTTGAACTGGCACGTTGCATTGGTGTGCTTCTCTTGAAGAAGTACTTCACTCTCAATCACATTAATGATGTTATTTGTTTGTTTCCATACAAGTGGGGGGATAAGACTAATCACCCTCACATGTTACCCCAAGCATTCCAAAGGAAACAAAGTATAGGTGGCAATGCCCATGAGAATTGGTGCTTCCTGAGATTACTTCCTTTGATGGTTGGTGCTCTAGTTCCCATTGGTGAACCTGCGTGGCAGGTGATTTTGACTTTAAAGGACATTGTGGAGTTAGTTGTTGCTCCTATTCACAGTGCAGAGTCATTGGGATATTTGGAGAGCAAAATCTCAGAGCACAGAAAGCTTTATCAGGAGGTGTTTCCTGGTCAAAACCTGTTGCCAAAACATCATTTTCTGGAGCATTATCCAGAGCTGATTAGATGTTATGGTCCCCTTGTTGCGCTGTGGACCATGCGGTTCGAAGCAAAGCATAGCTTTTTTAAGCAGATTGTTAGACATGCAAAGAACTTCTGAAACATAACTTTGTCATTGGCCAGAAAACATCAGCTAATGGTGAGCCATCACATGCATACATCTGATGCTGAAAAATCTTCCTTGGAGGTAACCCAAGTCTCAAAGGTCCCCATTGATGTCTTAAACAACGATGTTTTGAATTCCCTTACTCAGAAGTACCCGGGGATCACTGCTGTAAACCTTGCTCATAGTGTAACCATTAATGGCATTAATTACAGAAAGGGCATGATAGTAGTGCATGGATCATGTGGGGAACTTCCAGAATTCTCAGAGATAATTCAGTTGTGTGTTTTCTGTGATTGCCTGAGCCTCATTGTAAGAAAACTGTGCTCATGGTATAGGGAACACTACCGAGCCTTTGAGATGATTCCGACAAGTCAGCTTGAATTTCTGGATGCCAAGGAACTTGCTGACCAGTTCCCCTTGGCAGACTACAAAACAGGATCCGTACGAATGATCACACTGAAGAGATTTGAGCATGTGGCCGGTAATGTAACATTTTAATTTCTCACTTATTAAAAGTACAGTATGTAATTTTTTTCAAGTTAATCACCTTTACAAGCCAACCAAAGGTTAAAAATGTCCACCCCTCTCTCATACCAAGTTTCCCACCTCTGTCATATCAAGGTGTCTTATTCTATGTGTTAGATCACTTGGTCTGTGTGTTGGCATGATTTATTAAAATGTTATTAGTTATATGAAATAATCATGTAACATGTATTTTTCATTACCCATCTGAGATTTTATTAAATTTAAAAATGTTGATATGTTAGAGCTGAAAGACCAATAATAGACATCTTTAGCTGCGAAACTTACAGTACTTTGGTCAGACCAGTAAATATTAGTTTATTACTTGGTAAATATTCATGAAAAGATCACATTTTGGAATGGGCAGCATAGTTGTAGTAGAACTTCTGGTTCTACTTCTGCCTTTTCTTCTGGAAAACCCTACTATATACAATTCTACTACAACGGCTGCGGCTACAAGCTCTCCCTACCTGTGCACGTTTTTTGTTTTTGTGTGTATTTTTGCGTTTTGTTCATCTGTACCGGACTTCAATATCCACTACAACCGTATGGACTTACTGGACATTGGTTTCCAGCAGAAAATGACGGTTTGTAGCGATTTCCATCGCATGCACAACATTCCGGACGAGAAAAAAAAAAAAAAATTCCGGACGAGATAGCGAGACCAGCGGGGTCTCCGTGGATTGTTATCGGAAGCAAAGCGAAGGAGGCAGCGCCGGGAGCGGAAGCAAAAGCGAGGCTGCAGAGCCGGCCTGTTGACTAAGCTCAGAAAACAGCCACTCAAATCTCCACTGCCAAGCCTCTCTCTCTCCAACGCCAGATCCATGTAAACAAGACGGACGATTTGGAATTACAGCTGGAATTACCTTATCTCATCTCATCTCATTATCTCTAGCCGCTTTATCCTTCTACAGGGTCGCAGGCGAGCTGGATCCTATCCCAGCTGACTACGGGTGAAAGGCGGGGTTCACCCTGGACAAGTCGCCAGGTCATCACAGGGCTGACACATAGACACAGACAACCATTCACACTCACATTCACACCTACGCTCAATTTAGAGTCACCAGTTAACCTAACCTGCATGTCTTTGGACTGTGGGGGAAACCGGAGCACCCGGAGGAAACCCACGCGGACACGGGGAGAACATGCAAACTCCACACAGAAAGGCCCTCGCCAGCCCCGGGGCTCGAACCCAGGACCTTCTTGCTGTGAGGCGACAGCACTAACCACTACACCACCGTGCCGCCCGGAATTACCTTATTCTATTTTATAATCAGCTGGTCATATCTGTGACTTACCCATCCAATGAGGATTCTTGTTTACAAGATGCCACATCTGAGTCGCTGACAAATCCTGAATTTCTGTAAAGATAACTGTCGAGAGATTTATAAGCACGCAGTGCTTCACCACTGAACAGCGAGGGAAAGTTAATGAGGCAATTATACACATCCGGGTATTCCGCTGGCAGTTCAAAATCCGGTCGTGAAAACTCCGTCCGGAAAGCCATAAGGGTCACTAATCTGTAGATCGTTTATTTTAGACATATATCTAGTTATCTGTTCATTAGAAAAATGAGCCGTGTAGTCCGTCGGTTGAAATTGATCCATTCTGTACATGAGTGCAGCAGTATTCAGCGGTGTTTTTGACCGACAAGATGGTGGTTGTGTACTTTCCGGTCACGTGACTGCAAGATCTCTATAACTCCTTTAGTCAACACAGGACTTTGCTGCAAGGCATGGGAATGAGTCAGAGTGGCGGACTGCTTGCATTGTTGGATTTAAAGAACGTCCTTGGCTTTACAGACGAAACATTGGTTGAATTAAGGGACTTGTTGGGTATTGCACTGAAATCTTGGGAGTCCCAGTAGGTGGTACTGGTTTGTGATTGTTGGCTTGATTATATTTTTGTTAGATTGTATAAAAAAGACCACATTGTTCTTGTCAGTCCTCACTTGACATGCTGGATCAGACAATATTTTTGAGCAAGGAGCTTAGTTTATCATTTTACTGTTGTCTGAAGTATAACGATTGTACAAAAGCACCCAATATCTCATCTCATTATCTGTAGCCGCTTTATCCTGTTCTACAGGGTCGCAGGCGAGCTGGAGCCTATCCCAGCTGACTACGGGCGAAAGGCGGGGTACACCCTGGACAAGTCGCCAGGTCATCACAGGGCTGCACATAGACACAGACAACCATTCACACTCACATTCACACCTACGCTCAATTTAGAGTCACCAGTTAACCTAACCTGCATGTCTTTGGACTGTGGGGGAAACCGGAGCACCCGGAGGAAACCCACGCGGACACGGGGAGAACATGCAAACTCCGCACAGAAAGGCCCTCGCCGGCCACGGGGCTCGAACCCGGACCTTCTTGCTGTGAGGTGACAGCACTAACCACTACACCACCGTGCCGCCCAGCACCCAATATATGATATTCATTATGTTGTCATTTTATTTTGAGTTTTTTACTTGGCACAGTGGTCAATTTGTTAAGAACAAAGCTGTGGAGGGTTACATAACTTTCCCCTACTGAAGTCTTCAGCTTGTTTTTTTTTATGCTGTTAGACTTTTTGTTTGCATTGGTAATGCTGCCAAATGTTTTCTGTTTATAGATAGCCTAAGCAGGGCCGTAACCAGGATTTTTCAAATACTGAGGTCAAACATTGCGATACATCTTATTTGCCAAAAAAAAGTCCTAATATGGTGACTTTTCATACATTTTGGAAATGAGTCAAAATCACAAGCCCAACAAGATGAACATGTAGGTGAACATGTTTATTTTAACAATTTCAAAACTGCACGATCACAAAAGTATTTTGTGTGTGTGCGTGCGTGAGTGAGTGAGAGAGAGAGTGTGTGAGAGTTTGAGTGAGTGAGTGAGTGACAACGCAATCTAGCCGAGCCTGAATGGACTTCAATTGCTTTTTAAAAAATATCTGCCCTTTTCAATAGCAAAATACTAGACGGTTATTGGACAAAACCGACTAAACCGCTCCATTCGGAGACTGAGCCTCACTGGAGATGGGAGTCAATAAGAGGGGCGGGACAAGACTTCCCGAGAGGAGGCTCATCTCCAGCTGCTGATTGGAGGAGGAGCTGTGAACGCGGCTGGGCTGCTCATGATTGACAGAAAGCAGTCAGAGGTGGTGCATCATGTTGTAAATAAAATGTGAACATAATAAGTTTGCTACCTGTTTTCATTTCCGTTCGAAAATACAACCAATGATCAAAACAATAGTGTCTTGTGTTCCCGTTAGCCTATAGTCTGGTAAGTTAGCAAAATAGCTCAAGTCTCGTCAGCACCAATAACTTCATAAACAACAGGTCCCGACTGTCCAGCCTTTTCTGATCTGAAACGCACCAAATCACATCGAGAGAGAGAATAAAAGAGTTTGTGCCGCCTGGAAAACGAAAATCCTATCTAGCTAAGTGGCTTCGACTGTTGTTGCTTGAAATGCTAATTAAAATTGCACTGTTAATGATCATAAGCATTCCGGCACATAACTGTCAGTGACCGGCAAAATTAACTCACCTTCTTCCCTCTTTCTTTTTCTCTCACTTGTTGACTTCCCAGAGCTGAGTTTGGTTTGTTTTAGTGGAGTAGACTTCTTCATCTTATGTCAGTTTTCAGATTCCACGACTAATTGACAAACTGCCTGGCTGCGGAGTCGGACCTTGATGAGAACACTTCTCAGCTCTTGTATATCCCGCGGTGCTGAGCTGACTATCGCGAGGCTGCCGGATATGAAATGTTTCCAATGTCGGATATTTCAGCTTCGTTTAAAAATGATTATGTGGACTTTATTTTTAGACAAACAAATGAGAACAGGGGGATGCAAGCTGAATTTAGAATTTTCCACCGATCAAAGTCAGAACGATTTTCATCATATATTAATTTCACATTTCTGAGTGAAAAAAAAATACCGTGGGAAAAAAATGCCGAGGACATGACCTCGGTGTCCTCAATGGTAGTTACGGCCCTGAGCCTAAGGTTTTTTATGCACTTAAAGATGCCCGTGCACTTTACAACAAAGGCTTTTTTTTCTTTAAAGTAACTTGAATCACCTTTCTATTTTTGTGCCAAATGTTTAGTTTTTCAAATTAAAAGATGCACTTGGGCAAACAAATAAAACTGAGTTAAATAGTTATTTTGTGTTGTTTACGGTACTTTTAAGTAGATATTGTTGGGACAAATGCAGACAGTACAGAACGCCGAAATGTAAATTAAACAAGTTTATTAAATAAATCCAACATAACTCTGTTCACCAAATGCAACGTGACGTTGTTAATTAAATCCAACATAACTCTGTTCACAGCCCTGTGATGACCTGGCGACTTGTCCAGGGTGAACCCCGCCTTTCGCCCGTAGTCAGCTGGGATAGGCTCCAGCTCGCCTGTGACCCTGTAGAACAGGATAAAGCGGCTACAGATAATGAGATGAGATGATACATATTTATAACCCTTTTAACAATAATAAATCTACACTAGAGGCTGTTTAAGAGAGAGAATTTTCCTGGTCGGTTCTAATTCGTCTGGATCCGCTTTAGAGTTTGATGGAAAGTTGACGTGTTGCCAAGGAAACAGAGTGACGGGAGCCGCGAGGGGCCAAACGGCGCCTGTCCGGGTCAAAGAAACGCGATTTATTAAAGCCGCGGTTAATAAAAACAGCCACAGCATCAGCTTATGGATTTTAGTTCATGTGGTTTTAGTGTACACAGGTGTAATATAAAGAGTGAATTCAGTTCATATATTTTGTGTGTAGAGGTGATTTCAGGGAGTTTTACACTGTTATTTTCATTTATTCACCTTAACGCAAACTAAAGTTGGTTCTTAATATTAAATAAATCGCTGAATGCATACAGAGCGGTTTCAGCTCCTTAACAACCGTCATCACGAGGACAAACAGTTGTGGTTTAATCAGAAGCGTTTAAGTTGGCAGTATGGTCCGTTTGCGTGCGCTTTACGGCGTTCAGATTGATTGAATCGGAACAAAGAAAGTGTTTCCTGCTTCCCTTCCGTTCCTGCTGAGAGACAGGATAAACAATGGCGAGAAAAGTGGTGACAGCGCATCTGTACAGATGACCTCCTGAGTGGTGTTTACTTGAAAACTGTGAACCTTATAGGACCATTTAATATCCATCTTTAGATCTGGATGTTCTGAACCATTATAGACCAGACTCCAATCTCAGCTTCCTATCAAAAGTTCTGAAACGTGCTGTTGCACCTCAGTTATATCACCACTTTGCTGGAAACAATTTGTTTCCTAAAATGCAATCAACCTATTGTCAACACCACAGACCCGAGACTGCACTGCTTCGTGTCCATGATGATCTGCTCAGAGCTGTAGACAAGGGTTTTGAGGCTTTGCTTGTACTTTTAGATTTTTTGTCAGCCGTTGACACCAGTGATCATGGCATTTTGCTGTGAAGACTTGAAGAAAGGTTTGGCTTCTCTGGCCTCGTACTGGCTTGGATCCAATCTTACTTTGAGGATCGACACCAGTTTGTCAGTGTTATGAACTTGACCTCATCTACATACAAACTTGATTGTGGTGTCCACCAAGGCTCTGTCCTTGGTCCTATCTTCTTTTGCCTTGATGTTGCTCCACTTGAAGACGTACTGGCTACTCATGGGTTATCTGCCATGACGTATGTGGATGATACACAGTTGTACATCATTGAGAAGGGCAGCCACGATAACACTGTTCATGTGCTACAGAACTGTTTGAATGATATAAAGACCTGGTGCCTAAACAATAAACAAGTTCTAAACAATGACAGAACCGAACTGCGACTGATCCAGACCAAGTTCTTGCCGTCTGTTTCTGCAATCTCGAAAGTATGATTTGGAGGCTCAGAAATCTCACCAATGCCTGAAGCTCATAATCTTTGTTTATTGTTTGACCACAACTTGTCCTTCACTCAACAGATCAACAATTGCTGCAAGTCCTCCTTTCTGGCTGTGAGTCAAATGAGCAAGATTCAAAAGGGCCTGGATCAGCCACCTGCTGAGAGGTCGGTCCATGCCTTTGTTCCATCAAGGATGGATTACTGTAACAGCCTGCTTTACAGTCTGCTGGAGTACAAACTCAAGAAACTCCAACGTGTCCTAAATTCAGCCGCCAGAGGTGTAGCATGACCTCAACATGGTGAAGACGTCACCAATGTCTTGAAGAGGCAACACTGGCTGCCAATTTATGCCTGCATCGAGTTTAATGCCTGCATCGAGTATAATGCCTGCATCGAGTATAATGCCTGCATCGAGTATAATGCCTGCATCGAGTATAATGCCTGCATCGAGTATAATGCCGCATCGAGTATAATGCCGCATCGAGTATAATGCCGCATCGAGTATAATGCCGCATCGAGTATAATGCCGCATCGAGTATAATGCCGCATCGAGTATAATGCCGCATCGAGTATAATGCCTGTATCGAGTATAATGCCTGTATCGAGTATAATGCTGCATCGAGTATAATGCTGCATCGGGTATAATGCCGCATAGAGTATAATGCTGCATCGAGTATAATGCCTGTATCGAGTATAATGCTGCATCGAGTATAATGCCGCATAGAGTATAATGCTGCATCGAGTATAATGCCTGCATCGAGTATAATGCCTGTATCGAGTATAATGTTGCATCGAGTATAATGCTGCATCGGGTATAATGCTGCCATCATCACCACCATTCATGGGAGCAGTGGAGATGGTTGAGGAGTACAAGTACTTGGGCACAATCTTTTGTAATAAGCTCAGGTTTGCCTCCAACACAGAGGAGATCCTCAGAAAGTGCCAACAGCGACAGTACCTCCTGAGGAAGCTTAAAGTGCTGATGACACGAACATGACTCTATGCAATTTCTTAAATAAACTATACAACATGGCAAACATGTTAGATTTCTGTTATAATTACGTGAAAAGAAGCTGTTGTTTCGCAAATATCCAACTTTTAATTGCACAGCGCAAGAAAACTCGGTCCGTGGCTCGCGGCCATGTTGTGACGTCAGCGGGAGAACACGCTGCGGTTCACTGGCTGTTCTACTCATGGAGCACTTGCATGTGACATCACAGCCGATCCAGATTGTGACAGACGCCATCGTGTCGGTCAAACGCCATATTCCGCCTTCTACTTCTACTTCTGGTTCTACTTCTGCTTTTACTTCTACCTTTTCTTCTGGAAAACCCTACTATATACAATTCTACTACAACGGCTGCGGCTACAAGCTCTCCCTACCTGTGCACGTTTTTTATGTTTTTTGTGTGTATTTTTGTGTGTTGTTCGTCTGTACTGGACTTCAATATCCACTACAACCGTATGGACTTACTGGACATTGGCTTCCAGCAGAAAATGACGGTTTGTAGCGATTTCCATCACATGCACAACATTCCGGACGAGAAAAAAAAAAAACATTCCGGACGAGATAGCGAGACCAGCGGGGTCTCCGTGGATTGTTATCAGAAGCAAAGCGAAGGAGGCGGCGCCGGGAGCAAAAGCGAGGCTGCAGGCAGAGCCGGCCTGTTGACTAAGCTCAGAAAACAGTCAATCAAAACTCCACTGCCAAGCCTCAACCTCTCCAACGCCAGATCCATGTAAACAAGACGGACGATTTGGAATTACCTTATTCTTTTCTATAATCGGCTGGTCAGTGCTATACTCAATACTTAAGTGACTTACCCATCCAATGAGGATTCTTTGTTTACAAGATGCCACATCTGAGTCGCTGACAAATCCTGAATTTCTGTAAAGATAACTGTCCAGAGATTTATAAGCACGCAGTGCTTCACCACTGAACAGCGAGGGAAAGTTAATGAGGTAATTATACACGTCTGGGTATTCCGCTGGCAGTTCAAAATCCGGTCGTGAAAACTCCGTCCGGTAAGCCATAAGGGTCACAAATCTGTAGATCGTTTATTTTAGACATATATCTAGTTATCTGTTCATTAGAAAAATGAGCCGTGTAGTCCGTCGGTTGAAATTGATCCATTCTGTACACGAGTGCAGCAGTATTCAGCGGTGTTTTTGACCGACAAGATGGCGGTTGTGTACTTTCCGGTCATGTGACTGCAAGATCTCTATTGACATCCTATGGTTCTACTCTGGTTCTACTCAATGGAAATGGCGCATGAAAACGCTGGTGAACTCTCTAGTGCTAGCTCTTCCTCTTCTGGGAGTTTAGAATTGTGTTGATCTCTTCCGAATAGAATCTATGATAGCCTACCCTCTTTACCCTTTGCCTCTCGTTGCTAGGCGGCAGTTACATGAAAGCCGCAAGCTTTCACAAGCAAATACATGACTGATATCACGCCGACTTTATGATTACATTTATGATTATCATGTAGAATCTATAGCGCTACGTACCTTTATCTTATGTCGTTTCACAACACATGTTCTGACAGGAGGACTGTCTTTGGATCCGGCATAGCTACTAGTAGACCCCCTCCGGAATACTGGCAGTGTTGCCAGATTGGGAGGTTTCCCGCCCAGTTGGGCGGTTTCAAGTGCATTTTGGTGGGTTTTGAACATATTTTGGGCTGGAAAACTTCAGCAGTATCTGGCAACACTGTGTAGGCACTGCTGCACTGGGCTGGAAAACTTCAGCAGTATCTGGCAACAGATACTGCTGACGTTTTCCAGCCCAAAATATGTTCAAAACCCACCAAAATGCACTTGAAACCACCCAACTGGGCGGGAAAAATCCCAATCTGGCAACACTGTGTAGGCACTGCTGATGGTCGTAACACACGTTTGTGCTGAACTGAACACCCAAGAGATTCTTTTAAGCTGGGAAGGGTGTCAAAACAATCCAAATCGAAGTGTTCAGAGCACAGGACGGATGTTGGTGAGGGCTCCCACTTGTCACGAGTGCGCCTGACTTGCTTCACCCACTTCGCATGCAGCTCGGGATCTCTGGGAAACTTGAATAAACTTACCCCATCCTTGTGGGCTTTGGAGCAAAAGCAGGCAACACAACGTGAAGGCATAATATATATATATATATATATATATATATAAAATAATGTAGAATAATAATAATACTAATAATGATAAACTGAACACCTGCCTCATCAACAACAAACTGGTAAGTTAGGAGGAAGGTTCTTTCGCTGACGTCATATAGCTCCTCCTCCTCTTTTGTCTCCTGGGTGCTGCAGCCCCGTCAAATTTGCCCAAATAGCCGCGTTTTTTATCATAACTTGTAAAATAGGCGCCTTCGTGAATTAATATATGGGTCATCGGGAATTACTTTTTATGTTATAAAACATCGCCAAAGATGTCAAAAACGTGTCATCAGCACTTTAAGTCCTTTGGGGTCAACAAGGACATTCTGACTACTTTCTACTACTCCTTCATTGAGAGTAGAATGTCGTTTTCCATAACCTGCTAGTTCCACTCCCTTAGCCTTCAGTACAAAAGCTGCCTGTAGAGCACAGTCAAGGTGTGCTCTAAAATTATTGCCCCACCTCAGGTCACTCTCAACACTGTGTGAGCAGCAGACAGTAAACTCAGTGAGCAGGATTCTTCAGGACCCTTCACATGTCCAGTTCCCTGCATTTGAGTGCATCCCCTCAGGACGCTGGCTGCGTTGTCTGAGCTGATGAACACAGAGGAGAAGAGCGAACTTTGTCCCCAGAGAGGTTCAGCTCCTCAACTCTCTGCCATCCTTGTCCCTCTCCTCACCCCTCCATCCCCTTCCCCCTTCTTCACATGCACTCGAACCTGTCTGGTGCATTAACCACGCCCTCTGTACACACACCACTTTAAATATCGGCTCTGCTGCGATTGATCCTTCTCCCTCACAAGCAAATTGCACCACACCATATTTTTGTAGATACTGTTTTTAAAATGATCATATTTTTACATACTGTACAGTTATTTATCCACATACTGCCACCTTGCATACTGTCATATTTTTATGTTTAATGCATGATCATGATGATGATGATTATGATTAATGATGTGTTTAACTGTACTTCTCTGTGTGCCTACGGGACAAATAAAGTGTTTTGAATTGAATCGAATTAAGTTATTGATGCTGGTCTACAAATCATTACATGGACTCACTCTGACATACTGAGAGGAACTTGTCTGTGAAGATTCTCAGTCATCCAGGTACATAGTAATCTGTGGTTGGTAGAAGAGAGCAACTGGACCTGCTTGAAGATTCTTGAAAACGTTTCACCTCTCATCCGAAAGGTTTAGGTCATTGTAGGTCAAGACAATGCAGCCATCAGAATTCTGATTCAGATTCTATGATGATCCATGAGAGGATAAATACCTGATACTCCCTATTAGTCAGACAGAACTGAGGAAACCTTTCGGATGAGAGGTGAAACGTTTTCAAGAATCTTCAAGCAAGTCCAGTTGCTCTCTTCTACCAACCACAGATTACTGAGAGGAACTGTTGTGCGTAGATTCCACACCTCACAGACTGAGGTCGAATGGGAAGAAGCTCCTGGCTGCTCCAAGGACCAACACCAAAAGTTACGGTGATAGAGCATTTTCATCAGCTGGACCAAGACTGTGGAATAAGCTACTGTAGTTCCTTCATAAAGCTGATTCAGATGGAACCTTCAAGACTGGACTAGAGACATTACTTTTACATCTCATCTCATTATCTCTAGCCGCTTTATCCTGTTCTACAGGGTCGCAGGCAAGCTGGAGCCTATCCCAGCTGACTACGGGCGAAAGGCGGGGTACACCCTGGACAAGTCGCCAGGTCATCACAGTTTTACAACATTATTATTATTATTATTATTATTATTACATACGATTTGAATACTAATGCTCATTTCAGTAAAATTGTTTTCATAATATTTAATACGTGTAAACACTAATTTACATTTGCTTTTATTGTTAATTTATTATTTGCTCACATCATGATTTTTATTGTTAGAGAATTGAGACTCTGAAATGCTTTGAAATAAATTATTAGATATTTTTACAGCACACACAGAGACTCGATACATGTTTCAGATTCATACACATTAATAACTAAAAATAAATTATTAGTGTTATTATTAATAACAGGACAATTTTTCCCTCCACTAGATGGCAGTAAAGCGCTTCCAACCTGAGATTACTGTTGAGTGAAATGTGTTTTTCTCTGAACTGACCTGCTGAGGGCGCTGTTAGGATGCTGCTGGATTATTATTATTATTATGATTATTATTATTATTATTATTGGCAAAACCTAAATATTATAGAAAACAAAAGATCATAATAAAAATAAAATCGTGGATCACGGGCTTCAGCCGGGTTTCAGTCCAAATCAAACCACAGCAGCACTTCATCAACTTCTGTCGAATCAGAACTCGATGGTCCCCATAAGGAAAGTGTTGTTGTTGTTGTTGTTGTTGTTTGAACAATAAATAAATCAAAGAGGTAAAACGTGTCCTTTTCATTCCTGAGGTTGAGGTTGGGGTTCGGTTCAGCTGCAGTCACAGCATTAATTAAGTGCATTAATAATGATGTCAGTGGAAGGTCCTCAGAAGGACAGGAAGACTAACGTGTGTGTGTGTGTGTGTTTACATTTATTCATTTAGCTGAAGCTTTTATGATCCACTGGAGATGCCGAGGGTTAAGGGTCGAGCTCAAGGTGGTGCTGGGATTTGAACTCACAACCTTCTGATCAGTCGATAAATACTGATTTATTTTTTACTGCCTGAGATGTTCTATAAGGGCATCGACCACAGATTCATCACTACAAGAGCCGCTCACTCAACTCCAACACACATCATCACATTATACTCAAAATAATCAAAGCACTTTTATTTCATTGAATGGATAAAAATAGATGATTGTTACACAATATGAAAAAGAGCCAATAAAACTCTGCAGAATGTAAAATATTGACTTGTTCTCATTGTGGAAAGATAAAAAGTCACATTAACTTGTATATTGTTGATGAAGATGTAATATTAAAATGAACTGGCCATCACTCATTTAAAAAGTGAGAATATTGAATTAAAGCTGAGATTATAAAACAAACATCTGAGAATATTCAATGAAAACTGAGAATATAAAACACAATCCTGAGAATAAGGAAACAAACCTGAGAATTTAAAATGAAAATCTGAGAATGCGTAATGAAACCTGTATATATATTTATGATACTTGCATAGACTATATCTGGCTTGTAACATCGCCAGCTACCGAATAAAAATGACAGCAAAAACGCAATATAGCAAGCGATCTAATGAGCACGTCATGGTCTGAATATTTCATAAAGGAATTCTCGAATCCGTCTCAATGAGATGTTTTACAGTTAAAAGCACAGCATTGAACATAAAGGTAAATGTGTCTTTAAAAATGTAAAAACACACATTGTTTTAAGGAATCCAAAGATTTGTGCTCTTTTGCCAAGTGGCTTATAGTTACTAAGACATTTGTAAAAGAGTGAATAATAGTGAATCGTGAATAATATTTAAATATCTGAGTGAAACACAGATATTTAAAGAGAGTTAAAGTTTACTGAAGTGGCAGTTTGTACACTGTGTATTTGATGACGCAATGCAAAATGACATCGTATACATGTCAAAAATGTCACGACACACAAAGCAAGAAACAAACTGATGTGCAGTGTGTGTGTTTAATTTCTACTGCTTTCTAAAACAAATCCCCAAACAGAACCACACCCTCCACGTTATCAGGGATCGGTCCAGCAGTGACGGCATCATCGTAGTCCTCTGGTGGCTCGACTCTTCCTGTATCACCTAAATGAAATAAAAGCAGAGGGTCTGTACAAACAGCTCCATCACAAACGTGATCCGGGCAACTCTAAGTGACCGTGTTATCAACCATGGGTTGAGTCTGCAGGAGGCTGGTCAGAGGGTCCGACCTGATTTGAGCTGCTCCACTGCAGCAAGTATCATCAGGACTTTTCGAAATGAGAACGGGTAAGAAATCCGAACCTCATATGATTTACTGTAACATGTGATTTTACACTATTTCATAAGGACATGTTCGACCATAAACTTTTTCACACTGTGTTTGTAGAATTGCAAGGCGACCCCCTGCAGGAGGAAGAAATCGCTTGTTCACACAAGAACAGGAACAACAGATTATCAACATGGTCATTGCAAACAACAATATACTTTTGAGACAACTGCTCCGCCACATCATTAATGACAACACAACATTCAACAGCATCGACAGGGTAAGTTTATCCACCCTGGGCCGTCGACTGAAGCGCCATCAAATCCGGATGAAACAGCTGTACAGAGTGCCATTTGAGAGAAACTCAGAGAGTGAAACAACTGCGCTATGAATATGTGCAAGTGATTTACAGTTTATATATTAGCCCATTACAGTAATTGGTACTGTATTCCAGTTGACTGTATTACTGTGCTACACTATACGGACTGATATCTGTATCCTTTCTGTCAGATGCTCAAAAATCACCTTTCACCTCTGAAAGTGTTTGATCCGTCACATTTGTCCATTTCACATGAACATGGTGTTTAGTGACTGAATATAAAAACCGTCCCCCAGCGACACACACAAACGCATCAGCACTAGCACTGTGTTCACGCTTCGACAAATTTAATCTGGTGTGTGAGTTTAATCGTGTGATTCCTCAGAACTTTTTAAACAAGACACAAACACAAACTTCCTGTTTGTTAGTGTGCGACACTCAGGCTGGTGAGAGTGAGAGGCAGTGAAACTGTTACTGTAAATGTGATGCTCATCACTTCAGCTCGAGAACTGGAGACGCGAACACACTCGGGTAAGAACCACTCTATCTGGAACAGGAACAGTTGAGTTGATGAGATTCAGCTGGAAAATATTGCATTATTTTACTGAAGGAAAATAAAACTGTGTCATTTTATCAACATCAATTTATCAGCTGCAGCAACAGCATCCAAACTTTTTAACTTCAGATTGACTTTTTTCTGCAGTAGATATTAAATATGAACATGTTTTTAAATTCTTCATCAAATGCTTCACTTGCGCTACAGCCGCTGTTTATTTTTTAGCTTTTTATTTATTTATATTTGTATTTTGCAAGCATATTTCATTCCTGTTGCTGAGTCTGAGTTTGGACGGAGACTTCGTTGCTCAACATATTTGCTAACAGACGAGTGTGTGCTAATGACACTGCACAACCAGGCCATGCAGATTTATCTGAACGGAACACGAGAAGCTGCAATGAACATTGTGCTGTTGGAGTGTAACAGACAGGAAGTCCAGCATTTTAATATGAACACCCTGACTTCTGTGGTGAACACGGGCGATTGCTCTAAGACAGCGAGGGAGGCTCAGCCTTCTCTAAAAATGACGAACATGGTGTAGGATGAATTGCGCTAGGCTTATGTTATAGCCGACCTTATAACATTGCTATTTCAGATCCAGAATCATAGAAATATATGTGCTCAACCCACTACAGTGCGAAATCATTCCCTTATAACTTTCCCCAGTTCGCCTAATGTGTGCGTGAGTTTTTCCCCCTCGTGACAGCGCGATGCAGCCCAGCCTCAGTGCACTTCAATGGCATTTGGGAGCTCTGCGCTTTTCAATCTCAAAATGCAAGACGGTTATTGGACAAATACTGCGAAAACACCCGCCCACGGACTCCCAGCCTCACAGTGGGAGGGACATGGCAAAGCTTTCCGCGAGGAGACTGGTGATTGGTGAAAGCGGCCGGATATTTTCTTTGATTGACAGCTCGTTTCAAATATAGACAGGCAGCGGTGAATTTCAGTTCAGTCCCATGCGGATTCGCAAGTGCTGTGGTGTATTGTAAGAGATCAGCTTACATTTCGATTTCATTCATTACATACGGTTTCTACCAGCTTTTTTAGTTTGTATATATTTTCATTGTAAATAAAGTGTAAATATAGTGTTGTCAAGTTTGCTATCTTAGTTCCAGAAATTTCGTTTATTTGAGTGACTGAACTTGAACTTGAGGGGGCTAGTCAGCTAGCAAGAAAGCTGCGCACGGATGCCAAGCGTTGCTGATTTAATTTTGGCGAAGCCATTTGCCAGTCTTCCTTTCGAGGAAAAAATTAAAATTAAAGAGCAGGGTAGACCAACGCCTCAAACTGACTTGGTGAAAAAGGTCGGGAATAATACTCGTTCCTTTCAGCTCTCCTGGTACGAGAAAGTGAATTGGCTAACAGCAAGTGACCCACATCAACAACAGTAAATAGGCTACTTTAGTAATATGTCATGGATGGACCACAAATATAGAATCTATTTAAAATGTTTATGCTGAGTATATTATATTGGAATATATATTTTTCTGGATATGAATTAAACACAGCTACAATTCGGAAAACATTTTTAAACAAAAACACAGCCGAGAACATTTCACACTACAGACCTGGATTAAAAGTGAAGGGTTATCAAAATTGTCAATAAAACATTTCTCAGTCAAAATAAGTAAAATATAGGGAAAGTGTCATTGAATGAAATGTGTGGCCCCCAGCTCTATGTTTGTCTCCCCAAGGTCAGTGCTTGTGCCTATTCCAGAACACTCTGCTGTTACTGCTGAGGTTCCTGACAAAGAGCTGCTTTCAATAATGATCAATTTTTAAACAACATGCCACAATTTTAAAATATAAAATGTTAAAATATACCCCTCCCCACCAACACCACCATCATGTATATTGGACAGTAGGCTAATGGGCCAAAAGAACCTGTTATTTCACAGTTTGTGACCCTGCCAACAATCAGCCAGATCAGAGGCAAGAGTATGGGCAAAATTGATGTGTTTTTTCTTTTAAAATCTGGAAATATCGTAATCGACCAGCCTCCCCTGTTTGAAAGACTACCAGCCGCCACTGGTGGTGAAGTGACATGTGCTCCACATTGAACTAAAGTTGTGTAGCTCATCTTTGAGGCAGGAACAGGGGCCTTGTGCCATGCAGCTCGATATAGCAGCGCGACAACTAACAATGTCATCAGGGAGATTTTTACAGGACCAACTTTAAGATGTAAAAGCGTCCAGGTCAATGTTGATGCTGTAGAAAATGAGAGGATTTTGCAGGCAGCTGTGAAGAAAAGACCATGGCGTTGTGTTACTCCCTGAATACAGTGTGTTTATAATCCGTCGGCTTTTGTAGCTTTTATTCATCTGTTGGAAACAAGAGAAATGACCCAAAGAGATTCTAATCATGGACGCAGCTTTAATGTCACTGCAGTGTTGAGTGATTTTTACCATGTAGTTTATAACACTATTAACATCCAGCACATGGAGATTGTGTAACTCACACACAGCTCAGACACACTTCAGAGTGGACTGCAATCATATACACTTCCTGTGTGTGAGGCTCAGGCATGGGGAGTGTGAGCAGACGTGTGTGTGTGTGTGTGTGTGTGTGTGTGTGTGTGTGTGTGTGTGTGTGTGAGAGGCTCAGGCATGGTGAGTGTGAGCAGAAGTGTGTGTGTGTGTGTGTGTGTGTGTGTGTGTGTGTGTGTGTGTGTGTGTGTGAGAGGCTCAGGCATGGTGAGTGTGAGCAGAAGTGTGTGTGTGTGTGTGTGTGTGTGTGTGTGTGTGTGTGTGTGGTTAACATGCTGAAAAACGCAACGACATTTCTGTTTGAGAACAGTCGACTCAAATACACTATTTACTGAGCTGATAGTGATGAGGGGATTTAAATGTTCCATTTCAATTCAGTTCAGTTTGAGTTTTGTTCGTGAAGCGGAGCTCCGTACTTCAGAGAATATGGTAAAGCATCGACCTGATTTTTGATGGGCTTTGACCATACGATCTCCATCCATACGAACGTGTCGCACCACAGGGAACCCGAACGGAAGTTCAAGGCAACGTATCTCATAAACACTCGACCACCGGAAAACGAAATCTGTATCTTTATTTCCATCAGATAGATGGGTTTTTATCCAGGGCTTACTGTTAATTTGATTTTTAAAAAATAACTTGGGATTATTTACTCACATATTTACAGAAAATATTAATGACAGTTTCATATAAAACGAGTTAAAACAGTTTTATTCGTCCACTCGCTTGTTGGACAGGTGACAGTTTGTGTCATATAAAGGCGAGAGACAGATGTAATCGCAGGAAGAGTTTTACTGAAAACATGCTCGCAAACAGATCCAAAGCGGAGACAAAGGCCGAGTGGAAAAGCAGGCAGTGGTGGAGTGAGACACAGACAGGATATCAGAGGGAATACAATACTCCCAGTCCAAAAACACAAACAGGGTCAAAACCAGAAAAGTGACACACAGTACAAGGCTTTCACAAAGTCTGTGTGTTACTGAGAGTCCTTATATAAATGTCTGTGCTGTGAGTGAGCTCTGATCAGGAACAGGTGCATGGGGATTAGTCTGAAGTCATCAGGAGCTCCACTTTTAGGCGCTGACTAAATATCTATATGATTTGTATGTCTGCAAATGGCTTTTACTGTGTGCAGTGGCTCAGGGGCCACTGTCGGGCCCTTGAGTGAGGCTCTTAACCCTCTCTGCTCCAGGCGGCGCTGTATCATGGCTGACCCTGCACTCTGACCCAAACTTCCTAACAAGCTGGAATATGTGAAGGAAAGGATTCAAAGAAATCCCCAACCGCAATAAATCCATGCGTGTTGAGTGAAGCTGCTCAGCTGAGAGCTGGAGAACTCACAGACTGGGGAACTCACAGACTGGGGAACTCACAGACTGGGGACACACAAAACTCTTTTCTCTTCTAAGTGTCTTCAGAAAATTTTACTTCTCGTAGACCATCAATTATATTTCTCATCTCATCTCATTATCTGTAGCTGCTTTATCCTGTTCTACAGGGTCGCAGGCGAGCTGGAGCCTATCCCAGCTGACTACGGGCGAAAGGCGGGGTTCACCCTGGACAAGTCGCCAGGTCATCACAGGGCTGACACATAGACACAGACAACCATTCACACTCACATTCACACCTACGCTCAATTTAGAGTCACCAGTTAACCTAACCTGCATGTCTTTGGACTGTGGGGGAAACCGGAGCACCCGGAGGAAACCCACGCGGACACGGGGAGAACATGCAAACTACGCACAGAAAGGCCCTCGCCGGCCACGGGGCTCGAACCCGGACCTTCTTGCTGTGAGGCGACAGCGCTAACCATGAACTACTTTCTGCGCATTTGTGATACTTTCTTCGGCTTCTTTGGTTATATAAGTACTATAAGTACTATATGTTGATAAAAAAATTGTTTACAACCTTTGCAGTACCTTAAGAAATAAAAATAATAATAATAAAAATCTGCTTTAGTAAAGAAAACATATATTACAGCTGTGTTGTAATAAAAACGAGTGCTGTCCACTGAATGAATGCAATGTTTCTGCACTGTAAAAAGGGAAAACTCTGATATTCACACAGTTTCTGATGAATGACAAGTTGTTTCTTCCTGCAAAATAGATTTGGCACTTAAAATGAAATTAAATTGGTTTATTTCAGATCTTTAGTGAGGACAGGTCATTTCTGACCCGGAGGACAAGGGGTGTATAGAGAGCGTGCACGTGACGTCACGAGGTCACGTGATATTTGTTTATCCGCCATTTTGGATGGCAAGGTCGCGCATAGAACTTAGACGAACCTGTTCTAATTATCAAGTGTGTGGGAGTAGATCTTTCGAGAATGGTTATATCTTGTTCAGCATTTGGTTGTACCAATAGACAGGGCCAAAAGGAGGGCGTGTCATTCTATAGATTCCCCACAGACGCGGCGAGACGCGCAAAATGGGTGTGCGGATGCGCCTTTTTCACGGCTGAATCACGCACGCAGATCCGATTTTTTTGGGGGGGGGGGGCATTGGAGTGTCTGAATAATTTCATCAGAGTAAATTCTGTATTAAAATTACTAAATGAACAAATGCCGTTACAGTCCATGAAACATAGGAAGTATTAGTATGAGAAGAAAACAGTAATTCAGAAAGCTGCGCACATTTGCGCAGCTTCCGTGCAAACGTGCACAGCATTTCTGATTTACTGTTTTTCAGACAAAAACATACATATTTACAACCCTGTCATTATCTGGAACTGAGTTTAAATTTCGAACATTCTTATGATAAAATGTCCTGCATAGTCTCTTTATGATAAACGTCTTAATGCCACTTACCCGTGAGGTTATCAAGTAGACTTCCTTCTTCGGAACCTTCCAGAGGTATAGTTGAGATATCCATCCCGCAACAAAATATTTATAAGCTTCCAGGCTCTTGTAAGCTTTGAGGGCTTTGCCAGTGTAACACGATTCACGATTAATGAGAAAATTGTAAATGTGGTAGGCCAGATCGGGCAAATCGCTGGCACCGCAGCTCCGAATTTCCCTGAACAAGGATTGCGGCAAGTTGTACGGATCTGCAATCCCCAACCTGGAACACTTTTCCACGTAACGCTGCCTCACGTCACCTTCAAGATGCTGAACAAACTTAGACAAGTAATCGCGCGATGTAGATGGGGTATTTTCCGAATTTTCTTGGAGATTACTGCCTGGATCCATTACGCTCACGCAAGGTAAACTATCCTGATGCCGTCCAATATGGCGAAGTGGGCGGAGTACACACGTGCGGGTCACGTGACTGCACATCCTCTATACAGAAAACGAAGCCATCAGGAGGGTTAAATTAATATGCAAATTAGTCTGTGACATCATCAAATAACATCTATCAGGTTTTTGTGCTTGCTTTAGCTACGTTCCTCTGGAGTGTCCAACACTGTAGAACAGTAATGTACAGTCCGTATCGTTCCTGTCACTGACACGTTGCGTTTTCTGCCACGATGCGACTGAACACTGCTGACTTTGTTGTGAGATCACATGACCCCACAGGAAGTTCATTTCATTTCTGTGAAGTGACAGAAAACTGGAGCTTTGTTGTATCTACAGAAACCCACAAACTCTTTCTCCATGAAGCACGATGTGAAGACTCTGAGACACTTTGCTTTCACAATGCACAAACATGAAGTGTGTTCAGACCATCTCTAAAACCCTGAAGAGCTGAGAGGAATAAACATCATCTCTAAATACAGAGAGGTTCTCAGACGTCCTGTTTCTCTGAGGGTTCCTCTGACTTTCACTTCTCTAATCTTCATCTCTCTGCGTCTCATGAATATTAAAGTCCCCCTGAATAAATGAGCTGAGAGGAAAAACTATTTTCACATGTCTGAAGCTCAGTGGAGAAAAACAGCAGCAAACTGAAAAGAGAGTCAGTAAAAGAATAAATAATGAAACTGAGCCCTGAACAAAACTCAGATCTGATGATAAATTACATCAGGAACGTTTGGGAACATTGAGACGAAACATGATTCATTTCAGACTCAATCTGTACTTTATCAACTGATCCACATTACTCTGATTTCACATTTACACACTGATCCGTGTGTGTGTGTGTGTGTGTGTGTGTGTGTGTGTGTGTGTGTGTGTGTGTTCTCCAGGTGATCTTTCCTGAACAGAGAGATGAAATCAGCAGAGAAACTCATCCTCTTTTGTGTTCTGTTTGAAGGTTTGTGTAGAATTGATATTTAATGTGTGAGCTGATAATGTAAGTGTGTTAAACTCAGGCAGGAACTCAATCAGTTTGGTGTGATTCTGTAACACAACTGCAGCTTGGAGGAAATATTTCTACACACTTTAGATTAATGGTGTGTGTGTGTGTGTGTGTGTGTGTGTGTGTGTGTGTGTGTGTGTGTTTGCAGCTGTTTTGTGTGGAGATTTCTCCGTCACGCTCCCAGAGAGTGTAGAAGCTGTGAGAGGACTCTGTGTTCTCATCCCCTGCAGTTTTGAGATTAATGAAGTCCATGATGCAGAACTCCAGGGAGATCCTACAGGAATCTGGTTTAAAGATGGCACCGATCCTAACAATAATAAAGTCTTTAGCTCGAAAGTAACTGAAGGGAACAAGATTGAAGGGAAACTAATCGGAGACCTCCTCAAGAAGAACTGCACCACCGTCTTCTACAACATCACACAGAGGGACAGTGGAGAATATTACTTTAGAATAGAAACTCCAGGAGGACTGAAATACACTTTCACTTCTCCATCAGTATCTCTAAGAGTGGGAGGTGAGAGCTGCAGCAGTGTGTGTGTACAGTGTAACTGTAATTACACTAATGATGCACTGGAACACATTTAAAACTCGTCTCTAATGTGATACTGTGTGTTTATCTCAGACTCTCCAATCAATCCCTCAATAACACTGTATAAGGAGGATCAGGGGGAGGTGGAGGACCAAAATGAGGTGGTGGAGGGAACTTCAGTGAGTCTCGTTTGCTCTGCTCCAGCTCCTCCATGTCTCTTAAAGCCACCCACTTTTAGCTGGAACTTCCTGCCTGAGGAGAGAAGACAGGAGCACAACCACAACACCAGCTTCAGCTCCTCTCAGCTGACCTTCAGCGCTACTCACCTGCATCATGGACTCGATTTCACCTGCACTGCCACCTACCAGCTCCAGAACAAGAACAAATCAGCACACAGCTCTCTCACTCTACATGTTCTGTGTAAGTGCTGATTAATCGCTTCACACTCACTCCACTTTTAATCATTGATGGAGTCTCTTAAATCCTGTTGTTCCTCCTTTAGATGGTCCTAGAAACACATCAGTATCAGCGTCTCCATCTGCTTCAGTGCTTTTGGGCAGTTCAGTGTCTCTGCATTGCAGCAGTGATGGAAACCCAGCAGTGCTGAACTACACCTGGTACAGAGAGAACAGAGAGCAGATAGGAACCGGGAACCATCTCACCATCAACACCACTGATTCTACACACAGGGGTTTATACTACTGTAGAGCTCAAAACCAGCACGGAGATCACAACTCATCTGTGTACCTGGATGTTCAGTGTGAGTACTTGCCTCTCATACTTCTAGAGTTTAGCATAAAAAAGAGCCTTCATTTCAGGAACAAGCGATGCGTGAGAACACATGAGAAAGTTTAGGGGGAGCCATTAACTGAGCGTTTATTTGAGTATCATAAAATCAGTGTCCAGAGATTCAGGTCATATGCAAATATTCACACTGTCTTCACATTGGTTCTTACCTCAGATCATGTACAAACATCACTAAAATGAGCCTACAGTCAGCAGTCGGTTTATATTCAGTCTATTGTCATTACAATTCTAAAATCCTCATATTCAAAGCTACTATATTTAAAGCCCCATTATGTATGAATTGGTATTTTCTGCTCTCAGGCTCCACCTACAGTTGTGGAGTGTAATTCACTTTTACTCCACTGAGTAAATGCGTCGTCAGGCTTTGAGCCCCTCATGAACAGCTGGACACGTGAGTTTGTGTTCACACTCAAGGATACGGAACCGCAGAAGCCAAAGAACCATGTCGACTGACAAAACAGAGGATTTTACACGAATATTACATAGTTATATTTATTGTGACATCGGAGATGATCACTAACATAACAAAAAGAATTACAAAGTTTTAGTTTTGCTGAGACACCGTGTTTGTGTGTGAATGAGGAGTTTGTGCGGAATCGACATGATATCGACTCTTACTGCACATAAAGTCCATCAGGCGGTGTCATTTATTACAAGCTATATGAGAGAGGTTTGCAAACTTACAAGCTTTCAAGGCATGTTTGACATGAGATTGACAAAGACTGAACAAACGCTTTGGTGTGAGATGAATTTATTTTCATGCTCGCCTGAGATAGAACTGAGGTTGGATGAATTTTATTATCTGGAAAAACTACAAATCTCCGTGATTTTTAGTGCGCATGCACCAGCTCACGTGCAGCCTGCGACGAACGCTCCTGATCCCTTTTCTCAATTTTTCCTACTTGTCTTATCTTTGCTTTGTTTTCTCCGTTACCATAATACTGTAATCAAGCCACCATGAGGGTTGCAAGAGTTTTGGTGATTTTGCTCGCAGTCGCAAAACTTTTTTTCAGTGCAGCGATGCAACAACTCCACACTGCCCGCATTGTTTAGACCAGGGATCAGCTGATCGAACTGAAGCCGGCTGCTCTAGCGACAAGACCAGAGGAGATCCCTGCGGTGATTTGGGGGAAAACACACAGAGGATGCAGAGGAAATAAGAAGCTACGGAGGAAGAGGGTGGCTTTGAGACAACGGAAACTTATTGAAAAATCTTATAAGCCGTGTCTCCCCTCTATCATCATGGGGAACGTGAGGTCCCTTGGGAATAAAGTGGACGAGCTGATGGGACTGGCCCAGAGTCAGACGGAGCAACGGGAGTGCAGTTTAATGCGCTTAGTGGAGACATGGCTGCACCGGGATGTTCCTGACAACAACGCTACAATCAAGGGCTTCCACACGGTGCGTGCGGACAGAGACTGCACCAGGAGCGGTAAGCGCAAAGGGGGAGGGCTTGCCGTTCTTGTGAACAACCGGTGGTGTAACCCAGCTCACATCACCATGAAGGAGCGCATCTGCAGCCCGGATGTTGAACTGTGTGCTGTCGGACTTCATCCATATTATCTGCCCAGGGAGTTTTCTAATGTCATCATGGTGGCTGTTTATGTCCCCCCCCCTCCCCTCTGCAAACCTGAACACTGCCTGTGAACACTGCCCAAATGAGGATGGGTTCCCTTTTGAGTCTGGTTCCTCTCGAGGTTTCTTCCTCATGTCGTCTGAGGGAGTTTTTCCTTGCCACCGTCGCTACAGGCTTCATCGTTGGGGATAGATTAGGGATAAAATTAGCTCATGTTTTAAGTCGTTCAAATTCTGTAAAGCTGCTTTGCGACAATGTTTATTGTTAAAAGCGTGATACAAATAAACTTGACTTGACACTATTCACTCTGCAATAGCCCGGCTACACACTCAACACCAGAGTGCATTCATTGCTATCTCGCGTGACTTTAATCATGTTAATTTGAACAAAACACTTTCCACTTTCACCCAATTTGTGAACTGTCCTACCAGAGAGGGAAGAACAATAGACCTGCTGTATGCTAACGTTAAAGACGCTTACAGCTCCTCCCCCCCCTCCCCACTGGGACAACTTTGTCACGTGGCACAGGAAGAACCACCTACAGCTCAGCGTGACGAAGACGAAAGAACTGGTGATTGATCTGAAGAGAATCAGGGCTTCGGTGAACCCTGTTAACATCCAATGGGTCAGTGTGGACATGGTGGAGGAATATAAGTACCTGGGGGTGTACTTGGATAATAAACTGGACTGGTTCAAAAATGTGGACACAGAAAAAAGGGCCAGAGCCGTCTCTATTTTCTGAGACGGCTGAGGTCCTTCAACATCTGCTGAACAAAGCTGCGGATGTTCTATGAGTCTGTGGTGGCCAATGCCATCCTACACTGTCGTCTGCTGGGGCAGCAGCTTGAGGGTGAAGGACGCTAACAGACTCAATAAGATCATCAGGAAGGCCGGCCATGTTGTAGGCGAGGAACTGGACTCTCTGACAGTGGTGTTGAAGAAGAGGACACTGTCCAAAATAGACAATCTTAGGCTGTCCTTCCCACCCTCTCCATGAGGAGCTGATTAGCCACAGGAGCACGTTCAGTAAACGGCTGGTTCTTCCACACTGCACAACTGAGAGACCCAGGAAATCATTCCTACCTGCTGCAGTCAGGCTGTACAATGCCACTGTATAACTGTGCTACACTGTCTTACCATGTATACTGTATCCTTAACTCAGGTGCAATATATGTATATAGGAATCATTGAATATAGAATCACTTCATTTTGGTTTTATTTGAAGTTATTGAACTTATGTACATTTATTTTATTTTCTCATCTCATTTTCATCTGCTTATCCGGGGCCGGGTCACAGAGGCAGCAGTCTGAGCATGGAAGCCCAAACTTCCCTCTCCCCAGACACCTCGGCCAGCTCCTCGGGAAGAACACCGAGGCGTTCCCAGGCCAGCTGAGAAACATGGTCCCTCCAGCGTGTCCTGGGTCTTCCCTGGGGCCTCCTCTCAGGGGGACATGCCTGGAACACCTCCCCAGGAAGGCATCCAGAAGGCATCCGAAAGAGATGCCCGAGGCACCTCAGCTGATTCCTCTCGATGTGGAGGAGCAGCAGCTCTACTCCGAGCTCCTCCTGAGTGACTGTGCTTCTCACCGTCCAGGATTCTCATCCCAGCCGCTTCACACTCGACTTCGCAGGGTGGCTGGGCGCTCCCTTTTATTTTATTTTTATTCTTTTTTCAGACAATTTTATCTTCTATTTTTAGACAAGTTTACTTCTCTGATTCAGGAGCTTTGTAGCAAATTTGAATTTCCCTCTGGGGATTAATAAAGTTATTCTGATTCTGAGACAGGGATAACACTGATAAAGTTATCTTCTGTCTCTGGGATGCTATAGAAGCATTGGCGATTTACCACCGGGGGGAGGGCGGTCTGGATGTCATGCTGAATCAGGTGGGTCCAGCCTGGCTCTGCTATGAACACATCTGCGTACTGGTCCAGCAGCTCTCCCAGCTCTTGGCACTGTCATCCGGAGCACTTTTCTCCAAGGTGGACCAGTGCATGCCCTGGAGGACCTGGGGATACAAGGGTGTGGGCTGAGAGCAGAGGAAGGGGCTCAACACAGTGGTTCAGCAGATTGATATAATATAGAACCTGCAGCACCCCAAGATCTGCTCTTTCAGGAGCATGTAATCATCTGCCACAGCTGGCGGGAGGCTGAAGTAGGCCAGTTGAGCCTCCCTGGTGAGGAGGGAAGCCAGAGCTTTTTTTTAAATAAGAATTGAGAATTTTCTGAATCACAACTTGCTCCTGATTGGAACTGCGCAGTGCTTTAGGGGAACTGAATCTGAGGATGGTGGAGATGTGTTGCTCAACTGAAAGACCAAACTCATCATCCATTTATTAGTTTAGAACTTTTGCTTCTTATGACATTTCTAATTTGTTCTAATCTTATGATCTCTCTCTCTCTGTCTTTCTTAGATGCTCCTCAGGTCTCTCCATCCTCCAGCTGTAACACCACTCAGGATTTGATCATGTGTTACTGTGAGGTTCATGGAAATCCACCTCCTAAACTGGAGTGGCATGTCTCCAGTCAAACTGCCAACACTCAGAAGCCACGCCCATCCAAGTGGAGTCTGGAGGCAATACGAGTTTAAGAAAATTTATTTTGTTTTCCATCCGTCAATCACATAAGGATACGCCCACTCTGCACTGTGTTGGCTCCAATAATCTGGGCATGGCCTCTCAGGCCTTCTTCTTTACATCAAACACTCAGTACCCTGCTGAAGGTTAGAACAAAATCTATTCAGTGTGTTTTGTTTATTACTCGTTATTGTGACTTACATCATTATTTTAAGATTTCATCTCATTGTTTTGACTTAATGACTATTTATTTTGATATAACTACTCATGTCTAGTATTAGTGCCATGGTTGCACCAAATACAGGGCAGAACTACAATCCCTATCAGCCACTGCACATCTCCTGATCCCAACACTTACCATGTCACATGACTCTTTCTACTTGATTCATATTTAGAAAATCCTTGTTGAAACAAGTTTCTAAGTCAAACTAATCAGCAACTAAGTCAATATCATGAGTTAATAATAATGATAATAGGGGCGGCATGGTGGTGTAGTGGTTAGTGCTGTCGCCTCACAGCAAGAAGGTCTGGGTTCGAGCCCCATGGCCAGCGAGGGCCTTTCTGTGTGGAGTTTGCATGTTCTCCCCGTGTCCACGTGGGTTTCCTCCGGGTGCTCTGGTTTCCCCCACAGTCCAAAGTCATGCAGGTTAGGTTAACTGGTGACTCTAAATTGACTGTAGATGTGAATGGTTCTGTATCTGTGTCAGCCCTGTAATGATCTAGTGACTTGTCCAGGGTGTACCCCGCCTCTCGCCCATAGTCAGCTGGGATAGGCTCCAGCTTGCCTGTGACCCTGCACAGGATAAGTGGTTACAGATAATGGATGGATGGATCATCCTCTTCATATGATGAGAAATCACTCTTTATTACATTCTGCCAACAGCCATGAGGTGTCACTCCATTGTCGCTTCTGTTTCCATGTTAAAAGTTTGGACATCATCCCACATTGCTTTATCACCATTACTTTCCTTTTGAGTGCCAAGCTGACAATCAAGGGATTGCAATCCCTCAATTCACCACTAGGAGCTCTCTTTCAACATCGACCCTCTTGGAAACGTGACACTGAAGAGATATAACAGCACAGTGGGCTCTGTAATTCTGCGACTCACCACTAAAAGCCTTATTCATAGGGCAACCCTACTCAGCCATTCAGTGCAAAAGAAGAATCACAGTTACTACTCACTCTGGAGTGGACCAATGTGATAGGTTGCATTTCTGTGCAAACCACAGAATAAACTCACGAAAGATGCTGCTGAAAATCTCTTGATGCAGTAGATCAGCTAGGACTGAAGCTTGGGGACTCGATTAACCCTGCTTCATGGCTCAGCAGTGTGAGAGTAAAATTACAAGAGCAACAGCAATCAATCATGTTTCACAACTCAAGGTTATGGACATGGAATGACGAGGACAACACCATTCCACCACCCTTCATGACTCAGGATTATGAATGTACTCGACACTCATGGGCTTCTCACACACCTTTCTGGCACTCCAAGGATTTATAGTATCTTGCAAAAGTATTCATCCCCCTTGGTGTTTGTCCTGTATTGCTGCATTACAAGCTGGAATTAAAATTGATTTTTGGAGGGTTAGCACCATTTGATTTACACAACACGCCGACCACTTTAAAGGTGAAAATTGTTTTATTGTGACACAAATAATAATTAAGATGGAAAAAACAGAAATCTGGAGTGTGCATAGGTAGATTTCTGGGGTTTTTTTCATCTTAATTATTGTTTGTCACAATAAAACAACAATTTGAATGAATATTTTTGTAAGACACTGTCTACATGTAAGGTCAAATATATAAGAACAGCACCTGCAATATTTTGTTAAATGTCCCTTAGCCAGTTTCACCTTGACCAGAGGTTTATGGTATCTCATCTACCCATAAAGATTTCCTGATGAAGGCTTTTCCATTGTCCATGTAGTCCACCAGAAACTTTATTTGAGCTTGAACGTGTCAATTGTCATAGCAAAACTTCTTCCTTGGATTGCAGCCTTCAGTCCATGGTGATGTAAAACTCATCTGACTGTAGACAGTGCTCCAGGAGCTTCCAGTTCATGGCAGGCCTGTGCCTTGGTGGTTACTGGGTTGTTCCTGACCATCTGAACCAATTTTCTTTCAGCTGAGGGTGACAGTTTGGTTCTTCTTCCAGTAAAGTGGCTTCCCCTCCCAATAACTTGTACTTATATACAACTGTTTGAATTGATGATCTTGGAATCTGCAGATGTTTAGAAACGTCTTCAAGAGACATTCCTGAATGTGTAAATCTATGATCCTCTTTCTCAGAACTGCACTGAGCTCCTTGGACTTTCCCATTGTACTGTGTGTTGGTCAATCCAGTGAGTGTCAATCAAACCCTTTTTATGTTGTGCACAGAGATGCTACCTGCTGTAGACAATTATGATCACGTAACAGGAAGTTAAGAGGCCATGGTCTTGGCCAGTTAAAAGCCATTTTGGAACTTTCAGCACCACTGCATTAATAATATAAGTGGGTATGTGTGTATTCTTGATCCTGTATGTATGCTTTTGACCCTGTGTTGATTTCCAAAAACCCAAATTGAATTTAACCCAAAGGAATAATTAAAGGAAATCAGTGAAAGCCCAATATTACCATGACATTCATGTCCCTGTATGTAAACTTCTGATCACAACTGAGTATCTTTGGCAGCATCTGGAAGGAAATTGTTGATCTGAGTCATAGCAATGCATCTTTGGCAGCAAATCTGAGTTCGCCTCGAAGGACAGAGGCTTTGCACTGGCTATTTACATTCAGAGCATTTGGCAGACTTATTCAGAGTGACGGACATTTATCTGATTTATAGAACTGAGCAGACCTGGGCAGCCTGGCAGCAGTGGGATCTTCCAATCGGTAGTTCAATGTCTTGAGCGCGGATCTACCACTGCCATAGAAGGCAATTTCAAAGTGGCAAAGACCAGCAGAGAATTGTTTCTGAGAATCAGCCATCGATGGGGAGATGGATATTCTGGCATCATAGGTGACTCAGGTCAGCTTGGAGTGAACTGCATTATGCCGAACCAGCCACAGAGACTGCTGGCAGGTTCCAAACACTCTGTGCTTCAGTACTGCAAGGAGGTGGGTGATGCTCTGCTGCACTGCATCTGAGCTCATGCCACATTCTTACAAGCAGCCTGTCCTGAATGTGTATTGGTCATTGTTGGTCGCAGCCCATCACTGGTGGCTGCATGAAGTGCTATGATGAGGCACATGAGACCAAAACACCAAACTGCTGTCATCTGGGTGAGATCTTATAACCCTCCTTGCACATGGCACACATGGGAATTTACCTACAGCTGCTTGTATTGGAATGATTAACTCAATCTGCAGCCAGTGACCTCTCTTAGAGAAAAGCTGATCTTCACTCTGGTAACTCTTGGCAGTGAGACACCTAGAAAAGAGTGCAGGTCGAATCCCCATCAAACTGGTGTATGGGTGCTCCCAGGTATTGCTAGCGCAGTCCATGAGGAGCATGTGATAAAACCTGAAAAAGCTGAAACAAGGCTGCTCTGTTGCCCTACAACCAAAAAGAGTCATATAAGGAAGAAAACACATGAATCAAAAGTCAGAGTGACCAAATGTATCAGAAAGATCTCCAGAAGTAGAATCAGAAAGATCCCAGGTTTAGAATGAGGGATTCTACTTCGCATGTTTCCAGAAATACAACGATCCTCATCTGAGTCTGTAAAGCCCATCTGTTAGATTGGGTCACTTCAGTAGACCTGGGTGTTTCACCATTCATGCGCTGATGACTCTGGGACACAGTCCACTTTTTGGTTTGCTTTTCATTAACAGGCATTTCAAACCCATGTCCAACCCTCCAACTTCTTTATCGAGTAGATCAGGGGTGGGCAATTATTTTTTCCATGGGGCCACATGAGAAACAGAAAATTTTGTGGAGGGCCAGACCAAAAGGCTGAACTAAATTCTGCATAATATTAATTGTATTTCTTTAGATAAAGCAGTAAATAACATTGTTTTTACAAGCTGCTAAGACTGGTAAGAGTATGGAAAAAACGAGGTTGCCTTACAAAAAATGTCATTTATTCAATCAAATTTCCCAAAACAATGGTTAACCCTTTGATGCAAAACATGGGTCAAAAGTGACCCGGCTGAGTTTTTATCTTCTATATCTTTGCAATAAATTAATTCCATCATTCAGTATTCAAGGTATTCCTCAATTAACTTGTTTTTGATCATCATACATCCTTATTTTATTTTTTCCTTTCTTACTTTTTGAATAAAAACCCTTTTTGTATCACGACCCTTCTAATGCACAACATGGGTCAAAAACGACCTGCATTCATTTTCCAGGTTATTTCATGTATGGCTGAGTGTTTCTATCATATACTTTTGAAATAAATTCATTTTGTCATTTACTTTTCCAAATATGCAGTAAATATCTTGTTTTTGTTTAGCACAAATCATCATTTTTATTTTTCCTTTCTTAAGTTATGAACAAGCACAGCTTTTGTAATTCTACATCAAGTTTACACACATGGGTCAGAACCGACCCACATGCATTTACTCCAGCGTTTGGTGGGAACTGTGAATTGTGCTTGTGTCAGACATTTCACAGCTCAGCACAGCGCCCTTTGCCCATCTAATACATGGAAGGAATGTTTTTCAATTGTTCTAACATTACCTTAGAAAAAAATTGATGATGTTTAGGTTCCCTTGAGAGTGAGTAGATTACTTGTCAGAAAGTTACAGTAATTACTATTAGCTACCGAGCTGTTGACATATTCTACTTTAGTTAATTTTATTGTAGTTGGCTTAGCTAAGGCTGCTGGGCCATAGAAGGTTCATGCTGCACGTTGCATGCTGCACGCTGCACGCTACATGTTCACGTGAAGAACCGGACCCTGGGCCATTAAACTTCATGCTTGGATGTTCACGTGTTGCGTCTGTTCTACTTTGACCGAGTAATACAACAATAACCAACAATATGGACTCTTCGGATGACGACGATTGCCTCATTCTGCTTTTACTGAGACAGAGGAAGAGAAAAAGGAACAGAATTTGGAGCCGAGAACACTTCCTTCTGAGAGAAACCCGTGGTGAATTTCACCGAACATTCTATAATCTGCTTGACAATCCCGATGAAGAACTATTTTTCAATTATACCATTCAATTATATTTTTTCTGAAGTTTTCCCCTGAAAGCATAGAGTTATCTCCCTAGACCCGTTCTGATTGGCTGGCGCGGCGGTGACCGCATGCATTGACTGGAATTTCCATCTTCACGCCTAGAAAAAAGTGTGCATGTTCATTTCACGCTTCATGCGTGAAGTGTGCAGCGTGCAACGTGAACGCCGTTCTATGGCCCAGAGCAAGTCATGCTACGTTTATCCACTTTTCTTTACACGCGTGTAGCGTGTAGTGTGCAGCATGCAGCGTGCAGCGTGAACCTTCTATGGCCCAGCAGCCTAACGACATAGTTAATAAATAAATAACTGGCCCCATTCACTGCTAAAGTAATTACTTGAAACAAATTATTATTATAGTCTTAAGACATTTAATTTTAAATCACACTTGGATGACCCATGTGTAGTAATATAAAAAGTATTTTTGTTCATAAAGTAGGAAAGAAAAAATTAAATTAATGATTTGTGGTAATTAAAAACAATATATTTAAAGAATATTTGGAATATTCAATCATAAAATAAATTGATTTCAAAAGATAGAGCAAAGAAAAAACTCAGTCAGCATGAAATAACCTGGAAAATGAATGCGGGCCATTTCTGACCCATGTTGTGCATTAGAAGGGGTGTGCATATGTTTTGCATCAAAGGGTTAACAAAATGTGAACGTTTGTACCATTTTTTTCAGTCGCATTCACCCCAAAACACAATAAAGACATCACAATATTGTCTTTCTACTCCAAATATCAAGCAAGATACATCATATTATAATAATGATGCCCACATTTGTAGTCTAATCACCTCATTTGGTGTTTTTCAGTTTTTTATTTGTTCAGTGAGAGAAATCTCGTCTCTGTTGGTCTTTAACGAGTGCATCAAAGTCAGGTTGAATGTCTGAGGTGGAGATGCGAAGCACAGCTGACAGATGATCATCGGTGAGAGAGGATCTATACCTGGATTTGTTCAACTTCATCACTGAAAATGTTTGTTCACAAATGTAGGTAGAGCCAAAGAGAACAAACATCTTCTGAGCATGTCTCCTCATGTTTGTTGAAAGCCCTGCATTCGGCATCTACCTTTCTTCTTTTTGCGGACATTTTGGGGGCGAAAGTCTTCTTGTGACCTGCTCGCAACAACGTCGATTCGGTGTAGGTATCAGATCTACAGATCGGCTCGGGCTCCGGCGCCTGCTGGTGACGTCACACTATGTGATTGGCTGGACCGTTTGAAGGATGACGTACAAGTTTGTGGTTGGTCTGGACAAATTACGGAAGTAGTTATCGCGGGAGTAGGTTTCATGGGATTTCATGTCATGTTCATGTCGCGCGCACTGTGTTTTTGTTGAACACAATTTCAAAATAAAAGCAATGCACATTCAGTCCATGCATGAAGTAAAATTAGAAAATACGTTTATTTTGTAATTTCTAATTAACCTTACGCGGGCCGGTCAGAATGAACCAAAGGGCCGAATGCGGCCTGCGGGCCGTAAAATGCCCAGGTCTGGAGTAGATGGTGTAGGAAAGTAGACCTGTCTCTGAGGGCCAGAAACAGCGGAGTACAGCCGTACTTGGAGGAAGGGTTCTGATGGCCTTCCACCAAGAAGATGTGCTGCTGAGATGTGTCCACCTTGAGGAACTCTGGATGCCTGCCAGGGTCCTCCATCACTCAGAATCGAAGCCAAACTCAGTGAGAAAGCTCCAAATTACTGAATACATTTGAAAGGCACTGTGTGATTTTGTGTGAAAGGTTTCGACAGGTGTGTACATGCACTCAGGAAGGTATCAAAGTGCTGAAACACTCTGGCCTCTGGAAGAATGAAGGGTTTATGATTATACAACATGATAGAACATGCATACTTCTTATTTATTTGTTTCAACAACATCGTGTCTGGAGATAAAACATCTAAAATGTATAATCTACAAGCCCTGATGTATTCCACTGTGGTTTAGACTTAAAACAGATTTAATTCGATCCTGAAGGTATTATTTACCGTTTGGTTATTTTATGTTCAGGGCTGAATATTTCCTCCGTGCTGATTGGTGCTGCTGTTGGAGTTTCAGTAATGATGATGACGATGTGTGGAGTATTCCTGTGTGTAAGGTGTGTTTATTCTACAAAATGTTTACTTTTATGCTCGGGAATCTAGTTAACCAAAAATTACTGTTAAATTTAACTCTACGTTTTTAGGCACATGGAAGATTTAATGTAATTTAATCAACACAATCAACACAAACTTAATTACCTTTTATATTTTCAGGACAATAAACCCTTCAAGAAAAGGAGATACAGTGAGTCCTTCAGGACAGGAAGATACAGCAGGACTAGTTTTAAACAACATGGTTAGTGTGAAATTACACACACACACACACACACACACACAATCATATTAGTGGCCCTTGATATTAATTTTGAGAGTAAAGAATTGTATTTCCTGTTGGTTTACAAGCCCGTTTTACAGGAGGACGATGAAGAGTCTGTGTATGCGAACAAAACAGTTTTATCAGAGTCCCTTCATTACTCCACTATCAAGTTTCCAAATAGAGAAGGAAGTGAAATCCGAGGTCTTTCTTCTCTCACTGCCAAATATGCCACCATCCACCACGGCGCTGGACCACAAAGCAAAGGAGAAACTGGAGAAGCAGCAATCGAGGAGGTCCAGGAAGAAAACGTGATGAATATGGACAGTGTAATGATGCAAAACTCTGTTGAAGAGGAGGTAACGTACGGAAACATCAAACATAAGCCAACAGTGAAGCAAACTCAGGTCAATTTAGATGAAGGTGATGATGGAAGTAAAAAATCTAAAGAAACTAAAGAGGCGAAAGAAAGAGCATCAGAACAGCTCGGACACTCAGACGGAGCTGAAGGCATTTATGCACAAGTTAAACCTCGTAAACATGAACACGAATAAAAAAAATCATTATTGTTTAAAATCTTCAGTGTTCAGGCTACAAACTTGTTTATATATATATGTGTGTGTATGTAGTGTGTGTGATGGAAATAGATGCTTAAATGATAAATATGCATTTCTTTTATACACTCAACGGCCACTTTAATAGGAACATGTTGTTGAGTCTAAGATCCCTGTTCTTGGCTGCAGGAGTGGAACCCAATGTGTTCTTCTGCTGTTGCATGCTGAGATGCTTTTCTGCTCACCACGGTTGTAAAGAGTGATTATATGAGTTACTATATCCTTCCTGGCAAAAACGCTCGAACCAATCTGTCCATTTCCCTCTGACCCTCTCTTATCAACAAGGCGTTTGTTTCCACCCACAGAACTGCCGCTCACTCACTCAGTGTTTTTTGTTTTCTGCACCATTCTGTGTAAACTCTAGAGACTGTTGTGTGTGAAAACCCCAGGAGATCAGCAGCTTCTGAAATACTCAGACCAGCCCATCTGGATCAAACCAACACCCAGACCACAGTGAGAGAAAGTCACACTGTGAGATCACAGTGTTTCCCGTTCTGATGTTTGAACATTGTGAACATTAACTGAAGCTCTTGATTTGTATCTGCGTGATTTGATGCATCGTGCTGCTGGCGAGGGATCGGCTGATTACAGAACCGCAGAGAACAGCAGGTGGGGGAGGGGTGTTCCTAATAAAGTGGCCAGTGAGTGTATCTGTAAGATTGTTTGAAATGAAAATAAGCAAAATTTTAGAAACAGCATCAAGCGAAAAGCTTTATGCACAAACTGCTTGCCTGAATTTATTCTCATAGTCTATGAATTTAAGTTTATTGCTGTTTTGGGAAAAGAGAAACGCTTTGTCACTGAAATCATGATGTAATTTATGACTTTTTTTCACCATAAAAAAAATCTACACGTTTGAGATCCTGGTCTGGTGGACAAGCCAAAGTTAATAGGTGTTTATTTGTTGTATATTTTGTGTTACTTTAGTGTTTAGTGCGCTGAGAGTTACTGAAAAAAGTGTAAAAAGTTGAGAGAGGGAAGTTGTTGGTGTTGAGAGTCGGATACATGGCTGTGTGAGGGGATTTTCTGAGCTGCACATTCAGATTATTAAAATCACCTGTGTGTAGTTCACACCTCCGAGTTTGGCAGATTTTCTTGAGTTGAAGCGTCTGAGACGGAGTTTTACCCTCACGTCTAATCCCCTGTCTTTAAAGACAAAACACTCGGCTTTAAACCCAGAAAAACTCCGGGAGAGAAAATACAGACTGAAGAAGGAAACAGTTTTCATTGCTATTAAATGGAATACAATGCGACATAAAGACGAGAGACAGTTTAAACTGTAAAATAAAAAGACTAATACGGTGATATCTGAATGAGCCGATGCCGAGTGTTGAAGTCAATCTCACAGGAGTCTCGTATATCACGAATCTATCACTGCATGAGCAGAGCGAGCTGGAATGATCATTAATCACTGGCTTCATTTCACACAACGCCTTCCGCTCGCATTATTCAGCAGCTCAGAGAATAGCACTGGATCCAGCGCACACTGTTATGGAGCATTTTATATTTTTATATCGAGCTCTGACAGATACTCAAGCGCAAATTACTGAAGCCGCAGGTCACTAAATCAAGGTGATGAAATGGTAATGTGTGTGTGTGTGTGTGCAGGACGGAGGAGATTTGATCACGCTTTTAATTCACAGTGTTGATTTGTAGAATAAATAAAATAAAGTCAGTGTTGGTGTTAATTCAGTGAGCTCTGCTGTGAAGAAAACATTCATGGAGTCACTTCATTCATCATTTGATTGAAAAAATTTACTCCCTGAGATGAGAGATGTCTCGGATTTAGATGTGCCTCCTCCGAGGTCCTCAATTTTGTCATAATTATAGATTAAATATTGTTCTTGAATGGCGTTCCAGTGTGTGTGTGTGTGTGTGTGTGTGTGCGCGCGCGCCTCACTCGAGCCGAGATCACACAGGACCCATGTGCTTAAGCTCAAGATCAGAATCACACGTAACTGGGACACGCCTCTGTTTTAGATAAACTCCGCCCCCACGTGTGTAACTCTCACGTAACTTGTGAACAGCGCTTCAGTCCGGAGTTCCGTCTGAGCTCTGAGTCCTGATGGGAGTCATTTCAGTATTAAATCCGAACTGAGTGCTGAACTCTGAATACATCCGCGGTGTGAACACTGGGTTCAGGAAAATTAATGTTCAGAAGATTTGTGTACATTTTTGCCTTAAATATATCTGATGTGCATATCTGTACATATACCAGGGTGGCAGTTTGTTACATTCTGACTGAGTCGGTCATAAAGCACACATTCAGAAAAACCACAGACTCCATATTACTTCAGAAATACTGCTGTGTTCTCTGGTCTGTGTTTTACAGTTTCATTTCTCACTACGGCAGCATAACAGTAGGTTTATATATATATATATCAGCTGGATAGTACAGTGGTAATGCTCACTGACTACGACGCAGGAGATCGGGGTTCGAATCCCGGTCGGGGCAAAACATCATCCAGTAAGGGTCCTTAGGCAAAAACCCCTCATGATATATCAGCCTACCTCAGGAATGAGTGAAAACATAACTGATAGAGTCATACCGGCTCAGACGTCGCCCGGGTCTGCGTCAGTTGCTAGGGAACCAGGGCAAACTGATGAGAAATGGGCTACTGGAACAAGACATCGATGGACGAGGACAGAAAATACGGATTTGCTGGAATGCTACTATACAAGCAATCCCAGAGAGAGGGGATACATGCAGAGAATGTGGGACCATTGGATACTTCGAAACCCACAATCAAGGCTAACAAAGAAACAGCTATTAGCCCAGTGTTCCAACATCCATAATCGAAATCTGCTATCACAACTAGAGATTAATGAAATACAACAACGATGCTACGGCAAGGGGGAGCCAGGAAGACAGGTCAGCGGGGAGATGTCATCATCCCCACAACCAGAGATTGGGTACCAAGCCCCAACAGCTAACAGCCTCAACACAAGAGCTGCTGACCTGAGAAGGAAGATCGTGACCCAACTGGAAACCTGGAGCCCCCGACGAATACCGAAGCTGAGTTGCCAAGTACCTTCAGAAGATCTACTAGTAGATGTGAATGCTGCTCTGAAGACAATCTCCACAAGAACCATCACTGAGACCAACAAGCTGATACACAGTACAGCAACAGTAATCATGGAGATGCTTGGACACAAGGTGGGCTCGGGACATAACAAACAGTATCCACCATGGAAGAGACGATTAGAGGCCAAGATAAAGGCAGCAAGGAGAGAAGTTAGCCAGCTAGCTGAACTACAGAAAGGGAACATGGTGAATAAAGGGGCGCCCAGAAAGTACAACTCACTCTCCATACCAGAGGCACTCGAAACTGCCAAACAGCGACTAACAGCTCTGGCCACCCGGTTGAGGAGATACACTAAGGAAGGAGAGGCCAGGAGAATAAACAAGCTGTTCTCCACTGAACCAGCCAAGGTGTACTCTCAATGGCAGGGGAACAACATCCGGTCAGACCCACCAAGAGCTGAGGTGGAAAAATACTGGAAAGAAAGGCATCACACAACACCGATGCCCAATGGTTAGTGGACCTAAGAGCTGACCACAGCAACCTCCCAGAACAAGAACCAGTAACCATCTCAATGGCAGACGTCCAAGAAAGAGTGTCAAAGATGAAGAGCTGGACAGCACCAGGCCCCGATATGATCCATACGTACTGGCTGAAGAAGCTAACTGCACTTCATGAACGCCTAGCAGCACAGATGAACCAGCTGCTGAGGGATGGAACCCACCCAGAATGGCTAACCCAAGGCAGGACAGTCCTAATCATGAAGGACCCCCAGAAGGGACCCATCCCATCCAACTACCGGCCAATTACCTGTCTCTGCACAACATGGAAGGCCCTGTCAGGCATCATTGCGGCAAAAATGAGTAAGCATGTGGCTCAATACATGAGCGAGGCACAGAAAGGAATTGGCAGTAACACCAGAGGAGCCAAGCACCAGCTACTGGCCGATAGAACAGTCGCCCGAGACTGTAAGAAGAGACAGACCAACCTGTGCACTGCCTGGATTGACTACAAGAAAGCCTACGACTCAATGCCACACACATGGATACTGGAATGTCTGGAACTATATAAGATCAACAGGAACCTAAGGACCTTCATACAGAACTCAATGGAAATGTGGAAGACAACCCTAGAGGCCAACTCAAAACCCATTGCCCAAGTCAACATCAAGTGCGGCATATACCAAGGAGATGCGCTATCACCACTGCTGTTCTGCATAGGCCTGAACCCCCTCAGTCAGATCATCACGAAGAGCGGCTACGGGTACCGATTCCGTAGTGGGGCAACAATCAGCCACCTGCTCTACATGGATGACATCAAGCTGTATGCCAGGAACGAGCGAGAAAT
Organism: Neoarius graeffei; assembly: GCF_027579695.1. Lineage (NCBI taxonomy): Eukaryota > Metazoa > Chordata > Actinopteri > Siluriformes > Ariidae > Neoarius > Neoarius graeffei. Next base: position 907,029 of record NC_083589.1, on the reverse strand, counting down.
AGACTCGCTGATCCACACCACCCGGATCTACAGCGATGACATAGGGATGTCATTCGGATTGGACAAGTGTGGCCGGATGGTCTCAAAGAGAGGCAAGATGATCCGGACTGAAGGGATTGACCTACCAGAGGGAAACATAGGTGATATCCAAGACAGCTACAAGTACCTTGGCATCCCACAGGCTAATGGAAACCATGAAGAGGCCACAAGGAAGTCAACCACAGCCAAATACCTCCAGAGAGTAAGGCAGGTCCTGAAAAGTCAGCTGAATGGTAAGAACAAGGTCCGAGCCATCAACATGTACGCACTACCAGTCATCAGATACCCCGCTGGTATCATAAACTGGCCAAAGGAGGAGATAGAAGCCACAGATATCAAGACTAGAAAGCTCCTCACCATGCATGGAGGGTTCCACCCCAAGTCCAGCACCCTGAGACTATACACTAAGCGGAAAGAGGGAGGCCGAGGGCTAGTGAGCGTCAAGACCACGGTCCAGGATGAAACATCGAAAATCCGAGAATACATCAGGAAGATGGCCCCAAAGGATGAACTGCTAAGTGAATGTCTCAGGCAGCAGAACCCTGATGAGAGTGCAGAGGAGGAGGAGGAACAGACAACCTGGAGAGACAAACCCCTACATGGCATGTACCACCGTCAGATAGAGGAAGTGGCTGATATCAAGAAATCCTACCAGTGGCTGGATAATGCAGGACTGACAGACAGCACAGAGGCACTAATCATGGCAGCACAAGAACAGGCCATAAGCACAAGAGCCATAGAGGCCAGGATCTACCAGAGTAGATCAGACCCAAGATGCAGACTGTGCAAAGAAGCCCCTGAAACAGTCCAGCACATAGTAGCAGGGTGTAAGATGCTAGCTGGATCAGCGTACATGGAGAGGCACAACCAAGTGGCTGGGATAGTATACAGGAACATCTGCAACCAGTATGGAATAGAAATACCCAAGTCCCAATGGGCCATACCACAGAAGGTGGCTGAGAACAACAGGGCCAAGATTCTGTGGGACTTCAGCTTCCAGACTGACAAACAGATCCTGGCTAACCAACCGGACATAGTGGTGGTGGACAAAGAGCAGAAGAGGGTGGTGGTGATAGATGTGGCGATCCCAGCTGACGCCAACATCAGGAAGAAGGAACATGAGAAACTTGAGAAGTATCAAGGGTTGAAAGAGCAGCTGGAACGGATGTGGAAGGTCAAGGGTTGCGTGGTCCCTGTGGTAGTGGGGGCACTTGGGGCAGTAACCCCCAAACTGGGAGAGTGGCTCCAGCAAATCCCAGGAACAACATCTGAAGCCTCAGTCCAGAAGAGCGCAGTCCTAGGAACATCGAAGATACTGCGCAGAACCCTCAAACTCCCAGGCCTCTGGTAGAGGACCCGAGCTTGAGGATGACATGGATACCACCCCCCCGCCGGGGGTGAGAAAGAGATTTTTTATATATATATATATATATATATATATATATATATATATATATATATATATATATATATATATCCCAGGAACAACATCTGAAGCCTCAGTCCAGAAGAGCGCAGTCCTAGGAACATCGAAGATACTGCGCAGAACCCTCAAACTCCCAGGCCTCTGGTAGAGGACCCGAGCTTGAGGATGACATGGATACCACCCCCCCCGGGGGTGAGAAGGAGATTATATATATATATATATATATATATATATATATATATATACACACAAATAAAAAAAAGCATGTGCGGAATCCGCGCACGTCACACACAGCATGTGTGGTTGGTCGTAAAAATAAATAGCCGTGAATCGCGCATGGATTGAAAAAGTCACTTGGACATTTAAAAACAACTCACTGGAATTTAAGACTTTATAATAATTCCGTACAGAACACTGTTTGCCGTAACATTGTATTTACGTAACTTTTCCGTACAAAATACGGCCAATCCGTACTAGTAGGCATCTGTTTTTTTTAATCAAGTTTTTCAGTAATAACTTAATATTTAACATATCACTCAATTTTAATCACAAAAAGAGAAAATCGCAACGATTTCTCGCAACTTTCACTTCCTCCCGCAATGTAATCGCAACAAAAACCTAAAAAACACAGCAACTTTCATCACAATTTTTTGGAAAACCCCCCGCAACATCAGACATTTCAGCCCGCAACAATCACAAAAAAGGCCCGCAGGATCCTGGGGGGACTTGTACATACACACGAACAAAAATCCGGTTTCTGATCGCAAATTTTCAATCCCACATGAGGATGATCTTCGCTATATTTAAACGATTTTTGGCAGGAGATAGACTTTTTTTGCCTCGAGTCCACAAAGCTGAAGTTCCAGGTGGCCCAGTGATTTCTGGCCATGGCTCGCTTATGGAGAAAGCTTCCCAGCTTGTGGACTGGTTTTTGAAACCCCTTATGCCTTGTGTTACTTCCTACCTGAAAGACTCTTTTGAATTTTTGAATAAGCTGAGAAGTTTAGGTCCTGTACCACCCTAACCCTCATCACTTTAGATGTTATAGCTCTGCACCCTAGCATCCCACATGAAGGATGGCCTACAAGCTCTGTCTGACTTTTTAAATACGCACGGTTTTTCTGATACTCGACGCACTGACATTGTAGAACTTGCTCGTTTTGTTCTTACTCAGTTTTTTGAATTTAACAACCAGTTATTTTTTTCCAGATTTCAACTCCTGCCACTGGTACAGTACGAGGATGGCACCCCCCTATGCTATTATCTTTATGCATGCAGTTGAGACACTTATTCTCCAGAACCCTGTTTCCCTGTTCATTTAGTGGCGTTTTATTCACGACATCTTTTGTGTTTGGACTCATGGTGAGGAGGCCCTTTTAGCCTTCCTTGATTTTTAAAACAGATCCACCCGTCTATCAGGTTTACTGCAGATTATTCTCCTGTTAGAGTCAATTTTCTGGATATTTATGTTAAACTTGATTGTGAAGGTACTTTCCATACCGATCTGTTCATTAAACCTACTGACACCCGACAATTTCTGCTGGCTAATACTAACTAACTGATACTTTGTTGAAGCACCTTTTGATTTAATTACAGCGTTCAGTCTTTTTGGGTCGGAGTCGATCAGCCTGCCACATCTACTTGGCAATATTCGCCCACTCTTCCTTGCAAAAGTGCTCCAAACCTGTCAGATTGCGAGGGCGTCTCTTGTGCACAGCCCTCTTCAGGTCACCCCACAGATTTTTAATTGGATTTAGGTCTGGGCTCTGGCTGGGCCGTTCCAAACTTTTTTGGGGTCATTGTCGTGCTGAAAGATAAAACTCCTTTTCATCATCAGCTTTCCAGCAGACACCTGAAGGTTTTGGGCCAAAATTGACTGGTATTTAGAACCGTTCATAATTCCCTCCACCTTGACTAAAGCCCCTGTTCCAGCTGAAGAAAAACAACCCCGAAACACGATGCTGCCACCACCATGCTTCACCGTGGGTATGGGGTTCTTTTGGTGATGGGCAGTGGTGTTTTTGCTCCAAACATACCTTTTGGAATTGTGGCCAAAAAGTTCAACCTTGGTTTCATCAGACCAGAACACATTTTCCCTCGTGCTTTTGGGAGAGTTGATGTACTGTTTTGCAAAATTTCGCCGGGCCTGGATGTTTTTCTTTGTAAGAAAAGGCTTCCATCTTGCAACCCTACCTCATAGTCCAGACATATGGAGAATACGGGAGATTTTCACAGGGTGTGTACACTTTTTATATCCACTGTGTACATACAGTTCTGTGCAAAAGTCTGAGGCACGTGTAAAGAAATGCTGTCAACCAAAAATCACTTCAAAAATAACAAAATGAAATGTTTCAACATTAAAAAAATATAAACAGTATAAACAGTAATCAGTGAGCCATTATAAATGAAACAGTCAGTATTTGGTGTGAGACGACCCTTTGCTTTAAAAATATAAATGTAGCACCTTTAGTCGTGACTTTGAGGTTAAAGAGATCCTCACATCGCTCTCGGTCCGGTAGGAGTCGCACCAGGAAGTGACTCACAAAAAGGAGTGGGTGTTGGCATTTGAACAGGTGATATTTTAATATAAATGCAAAACAAATAACAGCTTGGCTGTATTTTTATTTACCAAAATAAGGCGCCACAAAAAAAAAAGTCCACAGAACTGGAGCTCTCCTGCTCGATATTCTGGTCGGTTCAGTTCAAGAAGAAAGATCCAATGTGGGTGTGTGTATGTGTTCAGTGTATCAATGTCCATTCAGTTTCTTTGTCCTCAATTCCTATAAACTACTACCCGGGTAGGTGAGGAGTGTGTGTGTCTTATCTGTTCTCAGAGTGAGAGATTCAGATGATCTGGAGTTGTCAAGGTCGGTTCTGCAGCTGGCCACACTGCATCTCCAACTCTCTCTCAGAATCGCTGGGCTGGGCTCGCCATCTTAATCGCTTCTCTCTATTTCTCCGACAGGAGATCAGACTCGCAAAAAATAAAAATAAAAATCTACGCAGAAGGTGCACAGTTGTAAGGAACTTCATCTGATTCGGTCTCAGCTTCTGATCAGTTTCTGATGATTTTCTTATGAGATCTCATCATTTTCTCAGTTCAAAGCATGAAATATATCTCCAGAAATCAAGGAAATACAGAAACACACAAATTAATTATGAATTAAAACTATATTAGTTTTAACCATAAATGTACTCAATTATTCATGAATTATCACAACAAAAATACTATTTTTAACAGACACATAATGTATGCATCCTTTTTAACTATCAATTTTTAACTATTTTAATTCACCTTTTTAATATTTAACTCTAACAGATGAATTACAGTTTTATTCACTAAAATGCAATTTCTTAATCAAGAATGAAATATACCGCACCTTAACTGGTCCTGTTACCCATTGCAGCGGCTAATAACACAAAATGAGCAGCTCAAATGGCATAAAAATAAATAAACTGCATCTTCCCAATGCAAAATGCATGCAACTTAGCTTTAGCTTAGCGATTAGCATAGCGATTAGCATAAACAATAGAGAAATTAGCATTTGGGCCTAGCGATTAGCATACCGCGGCCACTATTAGCATTAGCATTAACTAGCGATCTTTTTCCAAACAATAAACTGCGGTATAAAGAGCACAAAAGCCACAGAAAAAACATTGGAAAGCATCTTATGGCATATTTTAAGCCGCACAGACCAACTTACCCCAAGTTAATAGCGCAATAAATGCATGTTTTCCTTGTGAGCGGCATCGAATGAGCGGCTACTGTGTGCTAACTCCCCGGAGTCTCAAGCATTTCCTCTCACAAAGGGCTTTTTCTCCTCGGCTCACAGCTTATCAGCATCAAACCTGGATTCGCCTGTGACCACCGGCTCTGCCTGCGGACTTCTCTGCCTTTATCCGCGGCTGCCTCACACACTCTGCCTCGGGCTTTCTTTGTTTCCTGCTCCGACTCTCTCGGTCCGGTCTGCTCTGCTGCTGTCTGCCTCGGGTCTGAGAGAAAAACGGCATCTGCTCGCAGGTGCGCACTTCACGCGATACCTGAGCTCGGCTCACGGGGAAAACAACACTAGCGGGGGGACACTGCCCCCTACTGGAGGCTTACTGTAACTGCCTCAATCCCACAGAGAGCATGAGGGAGCTGATTTTTCATGCTGCTTCCATAAACATCCGGCTCCGGGCCAGTGAGGTCAGTTTGATGCGGAAATGAGCTGCAGGTTTTACTGAGCATCTTACAGAACCAGCCACAGTTCTTCTGCACACTTTGACTGTCACACTCACTTCTTCATTTTACACCCAAACCCAGCAGCCTTCATTATGGTTTCTTTTTCCATCTGATAAGTGCTCTCTTATGGAATACGCTGCTCGCATACCAACATTTTTTTCTGTAACGATTAATTTTGTGCTGGAAAAAAACGAACTTTGGACTCTAAAATGTTTGTGAATCCAGGGGCGCCGCCAGAAATTTTGGGCCCCATGAAAGATTAGAATTTTGGGCCCCCCAACTTTGCCCACCTTCGTCACAATTGCACTATTGTCATTATTTGACTTTTGATAGCCCATGGACCTTGAGTTTGTGACTTTGTTATTACATTTTATGTATTAACCTACCAGGGACTAGATGAAAACTGGTCAGTGACTAATTCTGGTGCATTTACAATCACAAATGAAAATGCAAGATTTTGCCACATGCCTTCGTGTGCTAGGACAATTGGTAGTGAAATGTATGATGTGACTGCTAATAAATTATAGAAAAAGTTTTCTACCCAGCATCAGAATACCTATGGAAATCCCATGAACTGTATATGGGGCTCGCTCATTAAAAACTTCAATCCTAAAGCATTTATGGGTTGTATTGCTGCTTCCCTCCTTCTCCAAAGGGGGGTTCAGTGGTTTGGTAGGGCGGAGGTCCCCCTGAGGCTGAATCTGTGCATATTTAGGGCACCCCATTAGTTATGAAACTGGTTATTAGCACAAGTCATTAGCACCAGCATAACGTAATATTTCATCTTGTTTATCACACAAGTCAGTTCAGTTGTTAAAATGGAAAAAATGTCACTGTACAAACTGTAAAAGTGTTCTCTTGATAGGCTAATCCAACCACGTTCATACTGTTCATTTACCATTCGCTAAAATTTTGAACACACATGTGAGCGATAGCTACCTTTCTTTGGGAAAAACTGAGTGACCAGTTGCCTGCCTCTCCGGTCCCTCTCAGCTTTCAGCTGCCTTTCTTTACGTTTTTGACAGCCACTCTTCATATTTAGTGATCATAGACTGTACGCACTCCACTGCTGGCTGCTGCACCGCGACACAGCAGCAAGTAGCGTTGCACTGATCAGCACACAGATTTAACGCATCGCGCTTCTACCAGAACTGGACCGCACCATTTCGCAAAAGGGGGAGGGTTAAATGACAATATGTTGAAGAACTCAAGAAATAGACAACCTTGTTCAATTAGCTCATTTTACCAGATGGAATATTGCATTGTTGTTATTTCAAAAGTCTTATTAAAAACATTAAAAGCATATTATCAGCCCCTTAAAGGGCCCCATGGCAGTGCTGGGCCCCTAGAATTGTTCTAACCTTTCCCCCCCTGGCAGCGCCCATGTGTGAATCTATAACAAAGTTTGTATAATAATAATAATAATAATAATAATAATAAAGTGCCGAAGACTTTTGCACAGTACTGTATGTACAGCGCGGAGGGAGGGGGGTAATATTAAAAAAAAAACTCAGGATTTCTGAGATTAAAGTTAAAAAAGACTACTTCAATGTATGACTTTAATCTCAGAAATTCTGAGGGTTTTTTCTTTGAGTGTCGGCTAAAATCTTTGAGTTTCTAGTCAGTGATCAGTTGAAAGAGTTTTTAACTTGCAACAATATTCTTATCCCTTTCCAATCAGGCTTCAGGAAGAGACACAGCACCATCACAGCAGCCATCAAACTGACTGATGATATTGTCGGTGCTATTGATTGTAAAAACTCATGTGCAGCGCTGTTTGTTGATCTTTCTAAGGCCTTTGATACAGGAGACCCTGACATTCTGTTCCGATGCTGGGACACTTCTTGTGCACCCAGCGTAGACAACCATTACAGAAGATGGAGTTGCAGCCTTCGCCTTTCCTGCAGACAGCACATTGACCAGAGTCCGTTAAGGTGTTAAAGTTTGGACCAGATATCAACACTTTGGTTTTGGCCCTATTCACTCTCAGTCCTTTAGACTCCAGGCTGTTCTTCCACAGCAGGATCTTCTCCTCGAGCTCCTTTAGTGTCTCAGCTAAATCTTTCTTTTAATTCCTATGTTGCTCACTTGGTAAAGCAGCTTAAAGTAAAGCTGGGTTTCTATTTTAGAAATAAGGCTTGTTTTAAATTAAAAGCCAGAAAAGAACTTGTTGCAGCCACTTTTTGATCTGTTTTAGATGATGGTGACATTCTGTATCCACGTGCTGCAAAGACTGTGTTGCGCTCACTGGACTCTGTTTATCATTCAGCGCTACACTTTGTAACTAAGGCTGGGTTTCCACTCACCACTGCAGTTCATACAGTTTATCGGGTCGGACTCCACCGTCAATACGGAGACAGCTTCATTGGCTCATTTTCATTTATAAAGCAGTTGTTGATTTGTTCCCATCTTTTTTTTTCACAGACAACTAACAATAGTTATAACCTCAGATCTAACAATATCATCCTTTATAATCCACTGACTGTGAAATCCGAATGTGGTAAAACAGCTTTTCGGTTCAATGCCCCTTCGTCATGGAATGCACTTCAGAAACAGTTAAAATGTGACGTACTCATTTCCCGTTCTGATTTTAAACTTTGTGTTGCGAACACTCTGAATGATCACTGTGAATGCTTTTAGATTGTCGCGGTTATATTTTCATTATTTTCTTCACTTCCTTATTTCCTTTCGATGTTGTATTGTGTTTTTTTTTTAATGTTTGTATGTTTTATATTCTAGCTCGGTGCTGCCCTTTCTTGGCCAGGGCTCACTTGGAAAAGAGACTTCTGTCTCATTGTGATTTATCCTGGTTTATAATACATAGGGCCAAATTACTCAATTCTGATTGGTCAATCAAGGAGGGCTTTTTTTCCTTAACACGGGGCCGTATTTCTGAAATGCTATTGGCTAGTTCGTTGCTTGGTTACGGTTACAAAATGAGCAAATTTTGTCAACAAAATGGCTGACTCAGCAATGCCGCGTTTCTCTATATTTGACGAAGAAATGATAAACCAATTGAAAGCTGCAAGCGAAAATGAAAATACCAAAAAAAGTATGAATTCCTGGCTTTCTGTGTTTAAGAAACGGGCTGCAGAAAGACAAATAAACGACTCTGTAGTGGCGGATGAATGCTGTGAGTTAGACAAGGTGCTGTCGCAGTTTTATGCAGAAGCGAGGAAAGAAAACGGGGAAAACTACGAGCCAGACTCTCTTAAAGTAATGCAGGCAGCACTGGATTGGCATCGGAGATGAGAGAAATATCCGGGATCAGTCCTGAAAGATGTTAAAATCATGTCCAAAATCCTCGTGTCGTGTCGCCGTGTCATGGTGAAAGACGCTTTAGAAACTGTTTCAAACGTGCAAGACAGTCTCGCGCCCTGATTGGTTCAGAAAGCGTGAATGAGAAATGCTGTGAACTTGAACGGCTTCCCAAGAAGAGGATGGGTTCCGGTGTTCTGATAAACGGTCCTACATCTGCGAAGCGTCCTACGGTAGGAGGGGATGTCAGACATGTCTGTCGAGCAGTCCTGCATTGCAGGAAATCCTACAGTGTGATTCAACTTTAACTTTTAGTCATAGTTCACGGTTTTTCCCTCTGCAAAGAACATGCTTCTACACTGATCCACCGCCCACCAACCCTGTCAGAATTCATATGAATGTAGGACGTCCTGACAATTCAAACCACTCCGTCAGAATATGCTTTTACATTCATATGAATCTAGGATGCTCTGACTCTTCAGTTGACCCTGTCAGAATATGTAGAATTAGTTTTTTTGTCACTATTCACAAGTACCATTTGCTCTATTAAAATGAGTGTAGGACGTTCTTACAATTCAAATGACGCTACAGGACGTTCTCACAACTCATATGACCCCATCAGAATATGCTTCTACATTAAAATAGGAGTGTAGGACGTTCTGACAGTTCAAACGACCTCATCAGAATATTCTTTTACTTTAATATATGAATGCAGGACTTTCTGACAACTCAATGACCATCAGAATATGCCTTTACATTAACATATGAATGTAGGAAGTTTTGACAATTCAAACGACCCCACCAGAATATACTACACTCACTGTAAAAAAGAATAAGCTAAGCTTACTTGAAAAAAAGGTGGAAACTCGTTGCCTCAAATAAATGAAGTAATATAACTTGTTCTCTTTCAAGTTATCTTTACTTTATGTTTAAAAGTAATCTCCACTCAAAATATTTGTTATCCTTACTTGGAACTTGAATGTTGAGGTTGCTTAAAACCAACTAGTAATGTTTACTTCATACCAGCTAGTAAAGGTTACTTGGAGCAAAGTTGTGTTTCCTGGTGTTAAATGGGTTTCTCTTACTTTCAGCTGTGTAATGGAACCTAATTCCTGATTGTAAGGTTTACTTGCAGAATCTACACCTTACTTATAGTTTGTAAGTATCAGCAACTTGAACAATTAAGGTCTCACTTACACAATGTAATGTAATTAAATGTCATGTTATTTTTATTGCAAGACATAAAACGGCATAACAACATATTGGAGCATCAATACAGTTTTCATTCAGTCAATAACTTTTTTAAAGCTTACTTTCATTTAACACGTCCGACCCAGAGAAGCACAACATTCCACTTAAAGTGTCAGTCCACCATTTCTGGAATTAAACTCATTTTCTCCACCTCCACTCGAGTTAAATAACTGAGTTTTACCTTTCTCCTGTTCATCCAGCCGTTCTCCTTGTCTGGCGATGCAACAGCCCACAGAAAACAAACTTCCACAACTCATTTTGAATGATTTCATTTTATTGGAACACTTCAAGATGGCCAACTATTTGTTTTGAACAGGTTTACGGATTTGCACCAAATCTTACAAAACTGATTACATTTTGGATGTCTCAAATGGCACACACACACACACACACACCGCACCAGGCTCACACACACAGTCTAGACATCACTGGAGCCCTGCCACATCCCTTCAGTCTTCTGGCTGGGGACCCCGACCTGAACACCTGAACAAGAGAGCTAGTAAAGAGAGCTAGTAAAACCCATCAAACAATTGTTACAACATTCCTTCTTTAAGTTTTAAGGGCCTGCACACCTTGAAATTGTTTTATTGCAGACAGTCATACTTACCCCGATTTTTTTAGCAGGGTACATGCTATCTGCCCTCTGTAACGCATCACAGCATCAGCTGTAGTTAGAACCTGTCCTGCGTCACTGCTCAAAATGAAGTTTTCTGCAAACTGAAAGACATCATTTTTGTAAACATTTACAAGGAAAGTAATCTGTGTTAATTATGCATCTTGTCAGCCAATGAACACAACAATAATTTTAATACCTTCATCACCAAAACTCCACAGCTGCTTGAGTCCCGCTGTTTGTGATGGTCCACAGTTTTTACCTGCCATGACTTAGCAGCCCACTGCCTCATTCTGAGGAAGTTCCTGGTTAAAACACAATCAACAAGATCATCATGATTGTTTGAAATGTTATACACTCACTTGCTATTTGTCTTCTGACAGACTGAAACTGAAACGGTGGAGAAGCAGCGTTCCGTGGCGATCTAGTGAAACTCAGAAGTGCAACTGAGTTGAGTTTATTGTGCGGCCCGGGCCAATAGCATTTGGCGCGTGGGCTGTAGTTTGGACATCCATGGTTTAGAATCATGGACTTGTACATTAGGGAGCATGTGCCCCTACAGATTATGACATCATCTCATGCCATGCTTTATAGTTGTTTATCAATTGCTGTATTATTTAAAGGGCCCATGGCATGGTGGTTTGTTGATGCTTTAAACGGGCTCGTGGAGGCTTCCGGATGTTATATCCGCAGCCTTTCTCGAAATGAACCCTCGGTACGTAGATAGAGCCTCCTGGGAGAAAGCCCCATTTCAGCGCTTTTCCCAGTGCGTCGTTTTGCTAATGAGAAGCAGGAGGCGGGGAAGGGTAGACGGTGGGGGCGTGCCATGGGGGGAGGGGCTGCCGTCTGCCTCCCAAGCCGGCCGAGAGCGCTCCTCGTCGGGCACGGCCAGGCGGGCGAATGCCCTGGTCCGTCTGCCCTGTCTAAAAAAATGGTACAACTCGAGCCCATGGTAAAACTGGGACTTTGTCATTTTTTCCCGCCTGAGGCCCATGGTAAAACTGAGCAGTGGGACTTTGTCATTTTTTTCCGCATGAGGCCGATGGTAAAACTGCACTTCCAGGAGGGGCTGCCGTCTGCCTCCCAAGCCGGCCGAGAGCGCTCCTCGTCGGGCACGGCCAGGCGGGTGAATGCCCTGGTCCGTCCGCCCTGTCTAAAAAAAATGGTACAACTTGAGCCCATGTATCTGGCTGACTGCAGGAAGCGGTTAGCTGCACAGCTAATGTAGCCATTGCTAGGCTAACGCACCGATTTTAAAACACGGCAAAACGACCAGTTATACACTTACTTGTTCGGTGTTTGTTGCTGATGCGGCAGGGATGCTTGGCACAGACCCAGGCTTCAGTGACAGTTGATGTGCAAAACCTGCCCTACTGTCCCAAGTTGTGGAAACATTCATCAGGAAAATGCTTCTGACAAACATACACCGTCTTAGGTAGACTCGACGGCGTATTATTGAAGTAAATAAAATTAAGCCACTGCGTCTTCAGGGGCTCTCCCGTCGGCAGTAAAAACAGACTCCTTTCTGTGTTGTCACATCCATGTACAGCGCAATTTCCATGTTGTGTCTTCCATGGGCTCCTCACTACAAAATGTAGTCATGTGTTCTGCGCATGCGCAGTAGGCTTCGCGCATGCGCAGTAGGCTTGGTAGGACAAACAGCAACTTTTGAGTTGGGCGGGCAATCCATACAGTGGGTGGGAATCCAGAGGGGGGGCGTGGGGATCATCTCCCTTGCTGACGTAGGCAAGGGAAGAGTTTATCAACGCGCCATTTTGATGTGCCATTCTCAAATGTTGGGCATAGTTTGGTTTACAAATTATGAAATTTCTAGCCACTGGGGTGACTTAAGAAGGTCAGAGGAACTCATTTTAACGTTAAAAAACCTCAGAAAGTGAAAATTTCATGCCATGGGACCTTTAATGTTTACCATGTTATGCCATGTGTTTAGCATAACATCTTGCCAAAGGACTACTAATTGAAAATTAGCCTTCTGGCTAACACCGACACACTTACAGAAATGCTTGATAATGTGCACTGTCCTTTAAATAAATAAATGAAATGAATACCTCCAGTTGCGGAGAATTTGTCTGGCGTAGTGGTCCTCATTTCCGATGGGGTCTATGAGGACCAGGGTTGTTGTGGGGATGTGGACAATCTTAAAAATATATAATTTTAACTAACTATAAGTTTAACCAACGTAAACAAGCCAGCACTTTGAGAAAAGAAAGAAAACAGGTATTCAGTAACAAAAATGTTGAGCAAAAACATACCACAAGAATCCAGTGTGCAGAGAAGTTCAATGGGCATAACCACAAGTTATGAACTGGAAATTTCCACTGTAGGGACGTGTTGCAGCAAGTTATTTTGACAGATTCACTTAAGTTTAATTTACAATTTACTCATCACTCACTAACCTTAAAACACATTACCTTACTGAGGCAACGGAACCTCCCTGAAAATAATGAAGTTCCAACCACAGCATCCATGTGGTATACAGGTTTCTGCTAAAAGCAAATACATGGGGGAAAAACACACACACACACACCAATTACACAGGGTGTCCCAATAAAATGTATACACTTTAAAACATTGTAAAGTAGGTGTTTATCAAACTTCATGTAATTTTGTAATAGAATGTATAGACCTTAATTTGGTATTTTGTCACCACCTGTTCTCAAACTGACATTCATTCTGGTCCAGGCACTGCTGACAACCTGAATCACACACAATTCTCTTGGAAATTTTGTGCATTCACTTTCAGTGACTGTTGCAGGTCTCATAGCGTAGACTTTATACATCAGTTTGAGAATAGGTGATGACAAAACAATAAAGTGATGTCTGTAAAGTCTATTACAATTTGAAAATTGCATGAATTTTAATCAACACCTGCTTTACAATGATTTAAAGTGTGTATACATTTTATTGGGACACCCTGTATAGATATTTAACCATAGGACCATGCATGGTAACCTGGAATATGTGATTTTTACTTGCCTTGTGTTCTTCAATGACACAGTGGAGGTAAACATCAATTACCTGAAATGTCAGCAAATTAAATATCATAATATAGCAACACTGCTACAAGAAGCTAAATTATTATTTTTTTAAATGGCTCTTACCTCATCCGACACCCACTGTGTGCCTTGCAGCGTCCTAAATGACGTGTCATACAATTTGTACAGACCAATGACCACCTCCATACACCCATCATCTTTTCCTGCCCAAATCCTGTGCACTAAAAAGAAAATTATACTTTGTGTTAGCCATGTCAGTCTACTGTATTTTCTGTGGGAATAGCAAGGCCAACGGGCCAAAATCAAACTCAAGGCCAACGGGCCAAAATCAAACTCAAGGCCAACGGGCCAACATTGAACTCAAGGCCAACAGGCCAAAAATGAATAGGTCCTTAACCTTTAAGGCTGAAAGTTTTTTTTGATATTCCATAGAAATTAATGTGTTCTATTAAAATGTATGTACTTTATGGAGTCAAACATCCTCTAGAACCTTTGTCCTCCTAACATTCAGCCTTAAAGGTTGAGCATGGACCAACTGTTATGATGGCCAAACCGGCAACAGAAGACCAAACGGTCAAGAACAAATATTTTTAGGGCCACCTTCATCTTGTGTGCTGTGCAGACTCTTGGGTGGAAGCTTAACAGGGCTCGGCTCCAATTTTGTGGGAAACCTTATTACTGATGAGTGGGTGTGCGCATTGTCGAGGGCTTGGGATTTGGAGTGGGCTTGGTCGAGGGCTCGGGCTTCGTCGAGGGCTCCGGCTCACTTCCCTTGCAGGCCTCCAATATGGCTTGATATGGTCAATGCTGTATGTTGTTCGCAAGATTTTTCCATCATCAGATCGGAGAGTGACCTTTTTCCCAATGATGTCTTCTATCACATAGGGACCAGTAAAGTCGGGTTGAAGTCTTCCGCCTTTCCTCCCACACTTTCTCACGTTAAGGAGAAGAACTTCATCCCCTGCCCTGTACTGGACCTCTTTTTTTTTTTGAAGTCTTTTTGCATATCTAGCCATTTGTGTCTCCTGCCCCCTTCTAACATTCACTTTGACAGACTCCAACAGATGTTCTTGCTCCTCTTTTTTTAAGTCTCCGAAGTCTGAGTAAACAGACTCTGACGCTGGCAATGTGATTGTTGAAATCTAGATTTTTTTTTTTAACAATTACAACATGAAAAAAAAATCTGATTCACTTCATGAAAATTTTCGTTACCTTGTAATACTTGGAAGGAATAGCCTATATGAAAATACATTTTTTTTTAAAAACAAATTGCATGTGAGGCGCAATGTGAAAGAGCAAAAGCCACAACAGATTATTTTCATGCCATAGTTTTTCCAAGAATAAATGGAAAATTGTTCCAACAATGTCTGTGTACCACATCAAATGCAGAAGCAGTTGATTCAAAAAATACTGCAAAAGTATTTGTACTATGGTGAAATACAAATATTTGCAATGACTAATATACACACACTACATTTAACTACATCACTGCATTTAATTACATCTCAGTGATAGTATAGTGAAGACACCACTCACCGGCAACTCGGCTGGCACCTCCGCTGGGAAACGGGCTTCCCTTCCGTACATTAGTTTAAATGGGGTATATTTCGTGGTTGTGTGAACCTTTGACCTTCATGCAAAGAGCGTGGCGTCCAAGAAGGTGTCCCAGTTGGTTTGCTCCTCATTCACTAGTTTCCTAAGGGCTCTAAATGCAGGCATAGTAAAGCACAAAAAATTGGTCAGATTGTTTTGAAAGTCATCTATCTATCTATCTATCTATCTATCTATCTATCTATCTATCTATCTATCTATCTATCTATCTATCTATCTATGTGGCTACTTTGATTAGTCAAAAGTTTAGAATATATTTTGGTCTATTCTGTATGCAGCATTGATTCCACAATTACGGTTTTCAATTTCAAGTTGCTTATTGTTGTATGCATTCATTTCTGAGAGCGATGCCACAATGAACTGATTTTAAACTGAAACAGAACAAGCTAAAGTGTCAGTTAAAAAGTGCGGTGGGGGTACGGTGTGGTGTTCTAGAACTTTTGACCGGTAGTGTATATGACAAAATGATAGCACATACCTTTTTATATTATTGTTTGTTTTTTTGTCTAGGCCATTTGTCTGTGGGTGGTAGGCCGCTGTTACAGATCGCTCGATGTGAAGTAATTCACACAGTCCTGTGTTGAGCTTCAAAATACAACTGAAACTAATTAGAAATTAACTCACTCATAGACATGGATATATGCTCGGCAGACTATTTGTTGACACCACTGAGGCAGATGGTTGAGTCCTTTTCCAAAGATGACTAATTATGATTAGTGAGCTTACTTCATTGACGAACTCTCTGCCTTGATCTGATAGTATTCGCAATGGGCAGCCATGTCTGTACACCATCCTGACCAGCTTCTCTGCAACCTCAGCAGCCGACTTGCTCTTCAGTGGGTAAGCCTCAACCCACTTAGAAAAGTAGTCAGTTGCTGTCAGTATATATTGGAAGCCACTTTGTGTCTTGGGCAGGGGACCAGTGAGGTCTATGCCCACAAGTTCCCATACAGCTGACACCTGATATGGAAATAAAGTAGCCCCAGTATGTATGTATATAGTCATTTTTATAATATGCACAGTGCCAATCTAATGTAATGTAGCCATTTTATTACCTTGATGCACTGCAGAGGTTGCACCGCTGTAAGGGGCTTGCCCACTTTCTGACACTGGTCACATTCCTGGATCTTAAACACATACCGTATGGTGCAATTGGTGTTCACAGCTGCTCCCAAGGTCCTGATTACTGCTTTCCATTAATTTCAGCAACAAACAGTAATACATACCCATTTTTCAATGTCTACGGACATCCCAAACCAGTAAAACCTTGACGCTAAGGCACTTCGGGTTTTGTGTATTCCTGTGTGCCCTCCCATGGACGAGGCATGGAACTCCTCAAATATACTCCTGGCCTCTTCTTTTCCACGAATTGCTCTCCTGGTGCCAAAAAAATGAGCTCTCCATCTACATTAAAATGATAATTATAATTAGAAGAATTACAATGAAATTAATCACAAATGCATTGTACTACATATCAAATTTATTACAATTTTACGGAAACTACTGACCTCTCAAAGTGAATTTGGAGGCATACCTCCTAAGATTCTGCCGCTGCGTTCGATCATAGTCTTTGGGGTATGACCCCAAAGACAGCAACCCATGTATTTCGTCGTACTTGGCCTCCATACCTACAAAGACAGTTGCGCATAAACTTTTGGTACAGTCAGAAAAAAAACCAGGTGTGTTGAGTACTGCAGGGTGTAAATCCTTTTTCTTAATGCTCCTCAAAACAGATCTGAGATACTCTATCTAGAGTGATGCATTAAAATGGATGCTGCTTGATTGCCAGTTTTGCAAAAGCCAATCAAGTAAATGACAACACATGCCATGCTGTATGCTTACAATTAACCTTACAAACGAAATGTCATGGCATTATCCTTCACACGTTTGATTGCATTTGGCCATTATGACGTGATCTTACGAGCAGAAATTTGCTGTCTTTGCAGCCGAGTAGAATGTTCCAAACAGCAGACTCATCTCATAAAAAAGCGTTTTGTGTTCCCGCTAGAGCATTCCGCGTATTGGTCCCACGCATTATCTTGTTACCACGTGGAAGGCAACGCGTTTCAGAAGTAGCCTACTTTGTCACATGACCAAACTGGAGCGAGCTAGCTTTTCTCACGGTCGATACAAAATTCTGTTGCTAGACTGAAAAATGCTAAGCGTTGTAGACCACGCGGAAATATGCAAAAGCATTGGAGACAAGCACGAAGCTGGTTAAAATTGGCGTTGTATTTATTAACACACTCATGATGCCATGTTGCAGCCAACAGAACTTGTACTGACGCTGGCTATCAAACGATGGCTTGGCTGCACTTACACTGCGTAACAGACACATGCGGACAGTTTGTACAGACAGTTTTATAATTCAAAGCAAGCCAACGCGAAGTAGTTGAGTCCATCAACGACTCAAACAAGACTCACGCAACAGTTAGAAATCAGCATTGTGTTAGATTAAGTAGGAAAGCTTGAACGCTCACCTTTAGCTTTGAGCACACCTTGCCTGCTGATCTGTAGAGGAATTTATGCCCAAACCCCAAGAAATGGCGTGTTGTGTTGTGCGCAGTGGGGCTTTGAAGGACGAGTAGGGTGTAGAGCAACTCCAACAGCTGATCAGATAGGGCGGAAGTTGAAGCCCTTTGGTGGAAGATCGTGAAGGGGAGATATTTCAGATGCATTGCAGGACTCACGCAATGGTTAGAAATCAGCATTATGTGAGATTAAGTAGTAAAGATTGAATGCACGCCGTTAATCTGCACCGTTTATAGCACAGCTGATGTAGGACAACAATCTGTTCAAATGCCAAGAAATGACGTTTTGTGCTCTGCGCATGCGCAGTGGGGCTTTGTAGGACGCATTGACGTGTAGGACAGTTTATTAGAACACCGGGTTCCCTCTGTGAGGACTATGTTTAAGAGGATGGGTTCCCTCTGTGGGGACTATGTTTAAGAGGACGGGTTCCGGGTTCCCTCTGTGGGGACTATGTTTAAGAGGACAGGTTCCCTCTTTGGGGACTATGTTTAAGAGGACGGGTTCCCTCTGTGGGGACTATGTTTAAGAGGACGGGTTCCGGGTTCCCTCTGTGAGGACTATGTTTAAGAGGACGGGTTCCCTCTGTGGGGACTATGTTTAAGAGGACGGGTTCCCTCTGTGGGGACTATGTTTAAGAGGAGAGGTTCCCTCTGTGGGGACTATGTTTAAGAGGACGGGTTCCCTCTGTGGGGACTATGTTTAAGAGGACAGGTTCCCTCTGTGGGGACTATGTTTAAGAGGACGGGTTCCCTCTGTGGGGACTATGTTTAAGAGGACGGGTTCCCTCTGTGGGGACTATGTTTAAGAGGACGGGTTCCCTCTGCGGGGAATATGTTTAAGAGGACGGGTTCCCTCTGTGGGGACTATGTTTAAGAGGACAGGATCCCTCTGTGGGGACTATGTTTAAGAGGACGGGTTCCGGGTTCCCTCTGTGGGGACTGTGTTTAAGAGGACGGGTTCCCTCTGTGGGGACTATGTTTAAGAGGACGGGTTCCGGGTTCCCTCTGTGGGGACTATGTTTAAGAGGACGGGTTCCGGATTCCCTCTGTGGGGACTGTGTTTAAGAGGACGGGTTCCCTCTGTGGGGACTATGTTTAAGAGGACGGGTTCCGGGTTCCCTCTGTGGGGACTATGTTTAAGAGGACGGGTTCCGGGTTCCCTCTGTGGGGACTATGTTTAAGAGGACGGGTTCCGGGTTCCCTCTGTGGGGACTATGTTTAAGAGGACGGGTTCCGGGTTCCCTCTGTGGGGACTATGTTTAAGAGGATGGGTTCTGGGTTCCCTCTGTGGGGACTATGTTTAAGAGGATGGGTTCCGGGTTCCCTCTGTGGGGACTACGTTTAAGAGGATGGCTGAATTCGGTCCGGATTCTGGAGGCCGTGTGAAGGTCTGAAGGCCTCTGCATGCTCTTGCGACAAGGCTTTCGCGGATAGCTTTTCGCAGACAGTTGTAATTTATTGTTCAGCGGGGATAATAGGCGTGCGCGATGTTATTCACCATCACAACGCAAGGGGGCGCGAAGTCGCTAGGAGTAGTTGGTGGGTGTGTTTAGTGGAGTGTTTATCCTCCGGTTACGACTAGAACTGGAGTCGTATAGATGTCCGTACTTCCTCGATCAACCGCTCTTTGTGCTGCTCCATCTTCGCTCGTGTTTTTAAAAATGGTGGCCGTGAAACCAAACCAAACCGGGAAAGTAGGGAAGCGGAAGTGCGTGAACAGCGGATGTAGAGTGGACCAATCAGAGCCCTCTTGTCTGTGAGGCTTCTGCGGTGGTCACAATTTTTGGGAGGTGCGTGCAGAGCGTCTGCGACACCATCTGCGAGGACTGCGTTGTCAGCATAAATTGGCCTTGAGGAGAAGCCGTTAGCTTAGCACAGCGGACACAATGCTAGCAATAGATTCAGCTCAACAGCTCGTGTGGCTCAGTTAGCTTCACGGTTAGCTTCAGTTAGCTTCGCGGTTACCTTCAGTTAGCTTCACGGTTAGCTTCAGTTAGCTTCGCGGTTAGCTTCAGTTAGCTTCGCGGTTAGCTTCAGTTAGCTTCACGGTTAGCTTCGCAGTTAGCTTCACGGTTAGCTTCGCGGTTAGCCCAGTGTGTGGTGTTTCTGTAATTAATAATGTATAATTAAATCAGTTCCCTGACTCTGTGGTTGTGTCTTCTTCTTCTTTGGAGTTTTACGGCAGCTGGCATCCAATATGTTGCATTGCTGCCACCTACAGTATTAATCGGTCAAAGAACTAAATTCTGTTATATAAACCAGAATCTCGTAAAAACTTGATCAAATGCCGTTTGCCCTTCACATTTGTCCCCATGTCCAGTACACTTTCCAGTGATATCTCTTTCATGCCATTCTGCATCAAGGAACTGATCAATACTTTTCTATGGCAATCATAGTTCCTGCAAGACAATAAAACATGCTGAACTGTCTCCATCTGCTGACAGGAGCATAGCCCATCCGGATGTTTCCCTATAATAAATAATGAGCCATTCAGACACGTATGACCTATTCTCAATCTAGTAATAATGACATCTTCCTTACGTTTACCACTTCCGCAAACATTAACTGAATCAGCAACACGACTATTTATTGAGAATAGATGCCTGCCCTTTATATCTTGTTCCCAAAGATGTTGCCATCTCAAAAGAGATTGCTGCCACACAATAGATTTGCCTTCAGACTTTGATAAGGACAGACTAACATCTACTGTTTCCCGTCGTGTCACCTCCTTAGCCAGCTTATCCACCTTTTCACTGAACTTGATTCCCACATGAGCAGGTATCCATAAAAATGCCACTGTCACTCCATATCTTCCCACATCTCTAATTGTCAAAAGGATGTCATATACTATGTCTTGTCGCCTCTTGGACATTCCCTTCCCAAGACTCCTGATAGCCGACACAGAGTCGCTGCATATCAGCACCTTCCTATTCTGAAGTTGTCCAGCCCACTGCACAGCCATCAGGATTGCATACAACTCCACTGTAAACACACTCAGCAGATCAGAAGTCCTCTTTGAGGCCTGCACATTCATTCCTTGGACTACAAAAGCTGCCCCAGTAGCCCCTGTATCCTGATCCTTTGATCCATCAGTAAATATTAATACATAATCACGGTATTTGTCTTTTACATGGCAATGAAAGCTATACACCAACTCTGCTTCAGGATCTTGCTCCTTAGTTTTAAGTAATATTAGGTCAATCTCTGGGACCTCCAGCTGCCACATAGGGATCAACGGCCACAATACTCCTGGGCAAAAGGTCCTCTGAAGAATATTCAACTCCTGGGCAACAGATTCTACAGTCCACCCAAAACTGGGCAGATTCGCCACCTCCCTCTCCCAGCTTGGCTCAATCACTCTTCTAACAGGGTGACCAGGACTCTGTCCCATCAAATTAATCCAATAATTGGCCTGCAGCTGTTTTCTCCTCAGCCCAAGAGGCATTTCTCCTGCCACAACCTGTAGAGCACAAACTGGGGAAGATCGCACCGCTCCAGTACATAATCTCAACGCAGCCGCTTGGATTACATCAGCCTAGCCAGTACAGATGTCGCTGCAGATGCATAAACCAAGCACCCATAATCAATCCTTGTTCTGATCAGGTAAACATAGATCAATTTTAAAGAGGTCAAATCTGCTCCCCAGTTCCTTCCAGCAAGACATCTCATCAGGTTCAATACATTTTCACATTTATCCACCACTTTTGAGATCTGTACTCTCCAAGTAAGTCTAGTGTCAAAGAACACTCCTAGAAATTTAAAACAAGAAACCCTTTCCACAGGACGGTTGTAAAGATATAGCTTTAGGTTATCACAGACCCTCTTCCTTGTAAAAAACATTGTTTTTGTTTTCTCAACTGAGAATCTGAAACCCCACTTCCTACCCCAGTCCTCTACAAGAGTCAGAGACTCCTGGACCTTCTTCAAAATGTGTCGCATATTTTCCCCTCTTCCGCAATCCACCATCTGTGGTTGTGTCGGTCCACGGGATGAGTTTTATCATGAGGGTTCATTAAAAAACTAATCGTGTGTTTAGCGCTGCCGAGGCGCCGCCATCTTTCTTTTCGTCACTTCCGTTGAAGCCGGAAAGCCCAGCTGGCCGAAATAAAAGCTCTCAAGATTATTAAAACACATATTATACATATTTATAACCCTTTTAACAACAATAATAAATCTACACTAGAGGCTGTTTAAGAGAGAGAATTTTCCTGCTCGGTTCTAATTCGTCTGGATCCGCTTTAGAGTTTGATGGAAAGTTGACGTGTTGCCAAGGAAACAGAGTGACGGGAGCCGCGAGGGGCCAAACGGCGCCTGTCCGGGTCAAAGAAACGCGATTTATTAAAGCCGCGGTTAATAAAAACAGCCACAGCATCAGCTTATGGATTTTAGTTCATGTGGTTTTAGTGTACACAGGTGTAATATAAAGAGTGAATTCAGTTCATATATTTTGTGTGTAGAGGTGATTTCAGGGAGTTTTACACTGTTATTTTTATTTATTCACCTTAACGTAAACTAAAGTTGGTTCTTAATATTAAATAAATAGCTGAATGCATACAGAGCGGTTTCAGTTCCTTAACAACCGTCGTCAAGAGGACAAACAGTTGTGGTTTAATCAGAAGCGTTTAAGTTGGCAGTATGGTCCGTTTGCGTGCGCTTTACGGCGTTCAGATTGATTGAATCGGAACAAAGAAAGTGTTTCCTGCTTCCCTTCCGTTCCTGCTGAGAGACAGGATAAACAATGGCGAGAAAAGTGGTGACAGCGCATCTGTACAGATGACCTCCTGAGTGGTGTTTACTTGAAAACTGTGAACCTTATAGGACCATTTAATATCCATCTTTAGATCTGGATGTTCTGAACCATTATAGACCAGACTCCAATCTCAGCTTCCTATCAAAAGTTCTGAAACGTGCTGTTGCACCTCAGTTATATCACCACTTTGCTGGAAACAACTTGTTTAACATATTTTTATGTTTAATGGATGATGATTATCTCATCTCATTATCTGCAGCCGCTTTATCCTGTTCTACAGGGTCGCAGGCAAGCTGGAGCCTATCCCAGCTGACTACGCGCGAAAGGCGGAGGAAACCCACGCGGACACGGGGAGAACATGCAAACTCCGCACAGAAAGGCCCTCGCCGGCCACAGGGCTCGAACCCGGACCTTCTTGCTGTGAGGCGACAGCGCTAACCACTACACCACCGTGCCACCCTATTTAATACATGTAAACACTAATTTACATTTGCTTTTATTGTTAATTTATTATTTGCTCACATCATGATTTTTATTGTTAGAGAATTGAGACTCTGAAATGCTTTGAAATAAATTATTAGATATTTTTACAGCACACACAGAGACTCGATACATGTTTCAGATTCATACACATTAATAACTAAAAATAAATTATTAATGTTATTATTGGGGCGGCACGGTGGTGTAGTGGTTCGCGCTGTCACCTCACAGCAAGAAGGTCCTGGGTTCGAGCCCCGTGGCCGGCGAGGGCCTTTCTGTGCGGAGTTTGCATGTTCTCCCCGTGTCCGCGTGGGTTTCCTCTGGGTGCTCCGGTTTCCCCCACAGTCCAAAGACATGCAGGTTAGGTTAACTGGTGACTCTAAATTGAGCGTAGGTGTGAATGTGAGTGTGAATGGTTGTCTGTGTCTATGTGTCAGCCCTGTGATGACCTGGCGACTTGTCCAGGGTGTACCCCGCCTTTCACCCGTAGTCAGCTGGGATAGGCTCCACTTTGCCTGCGACCCTGTAGAAGGATAAAGCGGCTACAGATAATGAGATGAGATGAGTGTTATTATTAATAACAGGACAATTTTTCCCTCCACTAGATGGCAGTAAAGCGCTTCCAACCTGAGATTACTGTTGAGTGAAATGTGTTTTTCTCTGAACTGACCTGCTGAGGGCGCTGTTAGGATGCTGCTGGATTATTATTATTTTTTATTTTTTTTTGGCAAAATCTAAATATTATAGAAAACAAAAGATCATAATAAAAATAAAATCGGGGATCACGGGCTTCAGCCGGGTTTCAGTCCAAATCAAACCACAGCAGCACTTCATCAACTTCTGTCAAATCAGAACTCGATGGTCCCCATAAGGAAAGTGTTGTTGTTGTTGTTGTTGTTTGAACAATAAATAAATCAAAGAGGCAAAACGTGTCCTTTTCATTCCTGAGGTTGAGGTTGGGGTTCGGTTCAGCTGCAGTCACAGCATTAATTAAGTGCATTAATAATGATGTCAGTGGAAGGTCCTCAGAAGGACAGGAAGACTAACGTGTGTGTGTGTTTACATTTATTCATTTAGCTGAAGCTTTTATGATGCAGTGGAGATGCCGAGGGTTAAGGGTCGAGCTCAAGGTGGTGCTGGGATTTGAACTCACAACCTTCTGATCAGTCGATCAATACTGATTTATTTTTTACTGCCTGAGATGTTCTATAAGGGCATCGACCACAGATTCATCACTACAAGAGCCGCTCACTCAACTCCAACACACATCATCACATTATACTCAAAATAATCAAAGCACTTTTATTTCATTGAATGGATAAAAATAGATGATTGTTACACAATATGAAAAAGAGCCAATAAAACTCTGCAGAATGTAAAATATTGACTTGTTCTCATTGTGGAAAGATAAAAAGTCACATTAACTTGTATATTGTTGATGAAGATGTAATATTAAAATGAACTGGCCATCACTCATTTAAAAAGTGAGAATATTGAATTAAAGCTGAGATTATAAAACAAACATCTGAGAATATTCAATGAAAACTGAGAATATAAAACACAATCCTGAGAATAAGGAAACAAACCTGAGAATTTAAAATGAAAATCTGAGAATGCGTAATGAAACCTGTATATATATTTATGACACTTGCATAGACTATATCTGGCTTGTAACATCGCCAGCTACCGAATAAAAATGACAGCAAAAACGCAATATAGCAAGCGATCTAATGAGCACGTCATGGTCTGAATATTTCATAAAGGAATTCTCGAATCCGTCTCAATGAGATGTTTTACAGTTAAAAGCACAGCATTGAACATAAAGGTAAATGTGTCTTTAAAAATGTAAAAACACACATTGTTTTAAGGAATCCAAAGATTTGTGCTCTTTTGCCAAGTGGCTTATAGTTACTAAGACATTTGTAAAAGAGTGAATAACAGGTTGATAAATGTAAAAGATGAAGATGAATATTATATGAGTTGAGCTGAAATAATTGGTGAGATAAATGAGGTGTGGTGTGTCAGTGATATTGAAGCTGACTTATAGCATTAAAAGTGTTGTAAAAGAAAAGCTGGAGACATTGCATTAGGGAATATGAAAGGTGATTTAACTCTCCTCCTCTATTTGCTAATAACTCGGGGAAAATGAACACAGTTCAGGAAACATGACATTATTGGAAGGATAATAAAATCATTTTTTGTGTTTATAAAAGTTGAAATGTAATTTCCTGAGAAAAGGCCTTTGGTGGCGTGTCTCAGTCACATGGTCCCTGTCTTTCTGAGATTTCTCCTCCACGTCATCATATTCTGTAAAATAAATACATCGACCTCTTTAATAGATCCTGTGTATTGTATTAATCGGGACGTAAAAGCTTAAAAATACAGTCAGTGATGCACGATGTGGGAATGTCTTTAATATTCTATCAATAAAAAAGAGAAAAAAAGGAGATTTATCAGTTCAGCTTTCTTAATATGAACACAGGCCATGTGTATAAGATGTGGAAGTAAATGAGACATAAATATCGGTCTTATCTAAACTGTGGAATAAATATGACGGCACTTGTTCAATGACAGAATGGAGATTACAGAACAGAAAGCTGATATTTATATTATATATGGTATAGAATAGAGTCACGCTTTAACTTTGCTGCCTTTGCACTCACGTACATTACCAGAATAAACAACTCACTCACTTTCTGTCTCTCCTCCATCCTGTTCCTCACTGATGACATCATCATAATCTTCTGGACCGTCTCCTGAAGAAATCAATGAATCAGTAATAAACCCCTGTGTGTGTTGCTGTTCTAGTAAAATACTGAGTTACAGGGTGGTGTGATGAAGCTGAGTTACTGCTACCACCCTAACGTTGATCATTTACCTACAACAGCATGTCCCCAAGTGGTTTATTCCTCTTAGACCATGGGAATTTGCCAACAATTGCAGTTTTTCACTGAGTAAAGAATTAGATCTTGTACTTTTCATCCATTTATAGTTACAGATAATGTTGTATATCTTTGGAAAAATAAGTTTGTTCCTTTGCTCACTGATGTCATCGCAGCTATAAACAGTGGTTCCCTCAGCAGCTTTTCTTTTCTTTTTTGTTTATTTCCAGATAAAAACTGACCTGTGACGATGATTGGGTTTGTTTCCGTGGTAACCGCATCATCGTAGTTCTCAGACACGTCCTCTGTCAGAATGTGGAGATAAAAGCTATTAAATCCACATGAATGTCATTAATGTTGGTTTGGATGCTTGTGGATGCGACACTGTCACATTATTATCATACCTGTCAGTATAACTGACTTCTGATCAGCTGGAATGGCGTCATCATAATTCTCCGCTTCATCCTCTACACCAAAACACAGATATTTAAAGAGAGTTAAAGTTTACTGAAGTGGCAGTTTGTACACTGTGTATTTGATGACGCAATGCAAAATGACATCGTTTACATGTCAAAAATGTCACGACACACAAAGCAAGAAACAAACTGATGTGCAGTGTGTGTGTTTAATTTCTACTGCTTTCTAAAACAAATCCCCAAACAGAACCACACCCTCCACGTTATCAGGGATCGGTCCAGCAGTGACGGCATCATCGTAGTCCTCTGGTGGCTCGACTCTTCCTGTATCACCTAAATGAAATAAAAGCAGAGGGTCTGTACAAACAGCTCCATCACATTCTGACCTCATGGTTTCATGTGAAGTCACTAAATTTATGGGATCAGTTAACAACTGGAATGGAAAATACACAGGTTGCACAGGTTCTCAAAATGCACAGGTTCTCAAAGATAGTTATCCATGCAGGAGCTAATGATATACGCCTTCGTCAGTCTGAGGTTACTAAGAGTAACTTTGTAGAGGTGTTTAAATTAGCGAAGGCGATGTCCGATGCTGTAGTATGCTCTGGCCCCATCCCAATGCGGCGTGGCGATGTAGCTTACAGCAGGTTATGGTCGCTGAACTGCTGGCTGTCCAGGTGGTGCTCTGAAAACAGTGTGGGCTTTATAGATAATTGGGCTAATTTTGAGGGCACTGCTGGCCTGTTAGGGCGGGACGGTATCCATCCCACTCGGGAAGGTGCTGCTCTCATTTCCTGCAGCATAGGTCATAGTCTCAGAACAGGCCTAGTTAATTTCTGACAATCCAGAGCCAAGGCCAGGGAGCAGACGAACAGGCTAAACCGACTGTCTGCTAGCTGCACAGAGTCGTCACTCAGGGCCCACTACATCGAGACTGTGTCTGTTCCCCGAGCTCAACAAAAAGGTAGAAATTTTCAGAGAGTTTGTTCCAGTAACCTAATCAATATAAAATTAGATCAGACTGACTGTACAGCTGCTGCCAGCACCTTTGATCTAAAGGTGGGGCTTTTAAATATTAGATCTCTTACATCTAAAGCGCTAATGGTTAATGAACTCATTACTGATCAGGAGTTTAATGTACTGTGTTTAACAGAAACATGGATTAAGCCAAATGAATATATAGCATTAAATGAAGCGAGTACTCCTGGATACAGTTATATACACCAGCCTCGTCTAACTGGCAGAGGAGGCGGCGTTGCGGTTATTTATAACGATTATCTAGGTGTAACACACAAACCTGGTTATAAATTTAATACATTTGAAGTTCTTCATACTCATATAATGTATGTAGCCTCGAAAAATAAGTCTACCCAGTTAATTCCATTGCTTATTATTTACAGGCCCCCGGGGCCATATTCTGAGTTTCTTTCTGAATTTGCAGATTTTATCTCAGATCTGGTTATTTCCTTAGACAAAGCTTTAGTTGTCGGAGATTTTAATATTCACTTTGATAACCCAGAAGACCCTTTAAAAACAGCGTTTGTGTCCATCTTAGATTCAGTCGGGATTAAGCAGAATGTCATAGGACCGACCCATAATGGTGGTCACACCCTTGATCTAATACTAACATTCAGATTAAACGTAGACGATATAGTCATACTTCCACAGTCTGAAGTTATCTCAGATCATTGTCTCATCTCATTCAAAAAATGTCTGAGTAATAATATATGCACCTCACCACGCTACTGTATTAAACGTACATTCACGTCAACTACTGCACAGAGCTTTATAAATGATCTCCCAGAGCTGTCAACTTTGATTGGGTCACTGTCAGCCCCTGCAGAACTTGATCAGGCAACTGAATGCTTAGAGTCAACATTCCGCCATACTTTAGATAATGTAGCTCCTCTAAAAAGGAAAATGGTCAGAGACAAAAAATTAGCACCCTGGTATAATGATGACACTCGCACATTAAAACAGACCACTCGAAAATTGGAACGTAAATGGCGTCAAACAAAATTGGTAGTGTTCAAATTGGCGTGGAAGGAGAGCTTCCTGAAGTATAGAAAAGCTCTTAGTGCTGCGAGATCAACATATCTCTCCTCCCTAATAGAAGATAACAAAAATAATCCTAGATTCCTATTTAATACTGTAGCAAAATTTACCAGGAATAAGTCCACTATCAACACATGCACACCTGCAGTATGTAGTAGCAACAACTTCATTAATTTTTTTAATGACAAAATTGAGAATATCCGACAAAAAATTCAAACTACTAATTTAAGGTTAGACAATGAAAGTGACCTTGTAGTTAACAATATAACTGTATCGGGGGCGTCGTGGCTCAGGTGGTTAAGGCGCCATACCATGAATGCGGGCGACCCGGGTTCGATTCCGGCCCGAGGTCATTTCCCGATCCCTTCCCGTCTCTCTCCCGCTCATTTCCTGTCTCTACACTGTCCTATCCAATAAAGGTGCAAAAAGCCCAAAAAAATATATTTAAAAAAAAAAAAAAAAAAAACCAATATAACTGTATCAGATCATCAGTTAGAATGTTTTACTCCCCTAAAAGAAACTGAATTACTCTCATTAATCTCTACATCAAAAGCCTCAACTTGCGTACTAGATCCCTTACCGACACATCTATTCAAACAGATAATGCCTGGAGTAATTGAACCGCTTCTAAAAATAATAAATTCTTCTCTTACGATTGGCTATGTACCCAAATCCTTTAAACTAGCAGTTATCAAACCCCTGATTAAAAAACCTGACCTTGATCCCTGTCAGCTGTCCAATTATCGGCCAATATCAAACCTCCCCTTTATCTCCAAGATCCTTGAAAAAGCTGTGGCACAGCAGTTATGCTCCTATTTACATAGGAATAACATCCATGAAATGTATCAGTCAGGATTTAGACCTCATCATAGCACAGAGACAGCACTGGTTAAAGTAGTAAACGACCTACTGTTGGCGTCTGATCAGGGCTGTGTCTCGCTACTTGTGTTGCTTGACCTTAGTGCAGCATTTGATACCATTGATCATTCCATTCTTCTGGATAGACTAGAAAATGTTGTGGGAGTTAAGGGAATGGCCCTCTCCTGGCTCAGGTCTTATCTAACTGATCGTTATCAGTATGTCGATATAAATGGTGATATTTCTAGACGTACCGAGGTAAAGTTTGGTGTTCCACAAGGTTCTGTCTTGGGTCCACTGCTTTTTTCTCTATATATGTTACCTCTGGGCGATATTATTCGTAAACATTGTATTAGTTTCCACTGTAATGCTGATGACACACAGTTGTATGTTTCTGCAAAACCTGATGAGAGACACCAGCTTAATAAAATTGAGGAATGTGTTAAGGACATTAGACACTGGA
Organism: Neoarius graeffei; assembly: GCF_027579695.1. NCBI lineage: Eukaryota > Metazoa > Chordata > Actinopteri > Siluriformes > Ariidae > Neoarius > Neoarius graeffei. Next base: position 877,154 of record NC_083589.1, on the reverse strand, counting down.
TGCTTATAAATTTCCTTCTGCTTAACTCTGACAAGACTGAAGTACTTGTGCTAGGACCACATACAGCTAGAAGTAAGTTTTCTGATTCCACAGTAACTCTGGATGGCCTTTCTGTTTCTTCACGTGCAGCAGTAAAAGACCTCGGAGTGATTATTGACCCCAGTCTTTCATTCGAAACTCACATTGATAACATCACCCGGATAGCTTTCTTTCATCTCAGAAATATTGCAAAGATAAGAAATTTAATGTCATTGCATGATGCAGAAAAACTAGTCCATGCTTTCGTTACCTCCAGGTTGGATTATTGTAATGCCTTACTGTCTGGATGTTCCAATAAGTGCATAAACAAGCTCCAGTTAGTTCAAAATGCCGCAGCAAGAGTCCTTACTAGAACTAGAAAATATGACCACATCACGCCTGTCTTATCCACACTGCATTGGCTCCCAATCACATTTCGTATTGATTATAAAATACTACTATTGACCTTTAAAGCACTAAATGGTCTCGCACCACAGTACCTGAGTGAACTTCTGCTCCTCTATGACCCGCCACGCCTACTTAGATCAAAAGGTGCAGGCTATCTGCTGGTACCTCGTATAGTGAAGGCTACATCAGGGGGCAGAGCCTTTTCTTACAAAGCCCCACAGTTATGGAACAGCCTTCCAAGTAATGTTCGGGAATCAGACACAGTCTCAGCATTTAAGTCTAGGCTGAAAACAGATCTGTTTAGTCAAGCCTTTTGTTAATGGTGTTTATGAGGTAAAGGAGTAGATCTGGAGGGTCCTCAGACAGAGTGTTTTGGTAAACTGGGATGTATGGATGCTGTCAGTCCCCACTCGCTTGCTCACTCGAGTTTGTTGACGGTGTAGTGGCTGGCTGCTTTATGTCCCGGGGCCCCTCATGCCTGTGTTACCTTCTGGCTCTCTCCTTTTAGTTATGCTGTCATAGTTAGTTGCCGGAGTCCCTGCTTGTACTCGGTGCAATATGTATACTGTTCCTACTTATTCAGGTGACATTGGGCATACCTAACCACCTGTGTTTTCTTTCTCTCCCCCCCACCCCAAATCTGTCCCTCTGAGTTACATGGAGTCAACAGGAAATCTTTTGGTGGAGACGGTGGGGACCTCGACTGGCTATCGTAGCCTGCAGGGAATCGGCCGTCAGACATTCTGTCGCATGTCCCAGACCCGGTGAAATGTAACTGAATTGTCTTGGCCAGGCCTAACGGTCCCATCTGCATCTCATCATTGCTGAGGAGTGTGCTCCCATCACCCAATCAAGCATCCAGCCAGAGCAGGTCATGATATATTTTTTACCATATTAACATGCCATTGTGCGTCATGCCTGATGTAAAGACTCTCGTCTCTGCGAGCCTACCACACAGATTTAATACTTGTCATTTTTAGGGCATACCTAACAACGTGTTTTCTTTCTCTCTCTCCCCCCCCCCCCCCATCTGTCCCTCTGAGTTACATGTTGATCCTGGGATTGAGATGCTGGCCTCTTCTGCCCCTCGGACCTGCTTGATCCATCCTGGTGCCCTGTGTCTGGTCGGAGTTTTATCGCCCCACTCCTGTGAAGGACGGCCCCATGAGGACAGTTGAGGGTTATACCTGTTAAAACTGTTAATATTATAGTCAGGCTGTCTGTTGTTGCCCAAATGAGGATGGGTTCCCTTTTGAGTCTGGTTCCTCTTGAGGTTTCTTCCTCATGTCGTCTGAGGGAGTTTTTCCTTGCCACCGTCGCCACAGGCTTGCTCATTGGGGATAGATTAGGGATAAAATTAGCTCATGTTTTAAGTCGTTCAAATTCTGTAAAGCTGCTTTGCGACAATGTTTATTGTTAAAAGCGCGATACAAATAAACTTGATTTGATTTGATTTGACAACTGCACCCACTTATGAAGTCACTGGTGTCGATGACGTCATCATAATACTCCGCCTTTTCTCCGATCCCAGACTTGACTGTAAAAAGAACCATTTGTTTGTTTGGGGTTTTTAAACACATTTATACTCAATAAAATCCTCATCCAAAGAAGCTTTGATCAATTTGATAAGAGGGATTTCAGAAGCTTAAAGTAAGATCAGGTTGATTGTGAGATGTCATGTGTCAGCATTAAAACACTGGAGTTCCTGTAATTCTTCGATACAATACATCATAATCACGTCTCAGAAAGGACACGTTTAGTCATTTCTGATTTTTAATTGCAATTCTAATCTCGTTCAGTTCATGGAGTTCGACAAACTCACACTCTGGGCTTTTTTACCTGAGAGAAGCTCATCATCCACATGCTCATACCCAGAATGCTGTTCTTCAGAGAGGAGACTTCCTGTTAGAGGAGAGCAGCACGGTCATGAGACACACACACACACACACACACACACCACTCTCACAGGGAGGGAGAGAATAATGCACCTGTACAGGAAGGCGTGCACACACACACACACACACACACACACACACACTTGCACTAAATCAGAAGCTTTAATAGATGTTTATCAGCAGAATTCTGTCTCGACACCACATGGGCTCCAACTGCACACTTCCTCTCACACACACTTATTTTTATTTATTTGGTTGTAAAGAAATAAATCTCACTGGATTTGGGGGAAAGTACTGAGTTTATCCCTGAGTGTGCATTAAAGTGTGTATTTTGTATTGAGTGATGATTTGCATGCAGTGAATTTAAGCTCCAACTTTAAATAGAATACAATAAATGTGATGGAGATCAGTTCACATCTCACTCACCTCTTTGAGTGGAGCTCCTGCTTCTTCTAGTGATGGATCTGTGGTTGATCTCCTCATAGACTGTATTTCTCTGGTTGATCTCCTCATAGACTGCCTCAGGCTGAGTCTTACACCTCAACTTAGAGACTTCTGGGAGTGGATAATAATAATAATAATAATAATAATAATAATAATAATAATAATAATAATAATAATAATAATAATGAGTTTGTATTTGTGAATAATTCTGAATACCAGTTTTGAATAAAGTGTGCGATTGTAAATAATATAATCCAATAATAGAGTTGGTGTTGGAGAGAAAAGAAAATGTGTGAATGTGTCGTACCTCTCCTGAGCGCTCTGTTCTGGTAAAACAGGAGCAGCAGAAGCACTAAGGCCAGGAAGAGCAGCGTTCCCAACACAAAGAGAACCAGTGGAGGGATGGATGGAGGAGTTGGAGTGGGTCTTCCTGAAGTCAGAAACACAGAAGAGGATCTCGATACGACACTGTAATCATAAATATTTAGAAAAATACTGAACAGGAGCAATTATTGTACTGGAACAAATATACAGACCTGATGGGGGGGGGGTGGTGGTGGTGGCGGTGGTGGTGGTGGTGGTGGTGGGTGTCACTGTGGACACAGTGGATATGTCTGTATTTACAGAAAGAAAGTAAAAACCATTTATATCCTCCAATAAAAATAAACTCTCAGTAAATCAGGTTTATGACATACTGATTAGTATGACTCTTTGGGGTCCGAGGTTTCAAGCTCACATCAAAGATTTTAAAGAAAAAGCCATCAAGTCTTTACATGGCAGCACGGTGGTGTAGTGATTAGCACTGTCGCATCACAGCAAGAAGGTTCTGGGTTCGAGTCCAGTGGCTGATGGGGGCCTTTCTGTGTGGCGTTTGCATGTTCTCCCCATGTCTGTGTGGGTTTCCTCCGGGTGCTCCGGTTTCCCCCATAGTCCAAAGACATGCAGATAATTGGTTGCTCTAAAGTGACCATGAATGTGAATGGTTGTTTGTCTCTTTTTGTCAGCCCTGCAATGAGCTGGCAACTTGTCCAGCGTGTACCCCACCTCTCACCCATAGTCAGCTGGGATAGGCTCCAGCTTGCCCGCAACCCTGCACAGGATAAGGAGTTACAGATAATGGATGGATGTCTTAACACTGGAAGAAAAGCGTAATGAGCAGAGACAGAAAGCTGAAAAGTTAGTGCACCCCTCTGACCTGCACAGGTGACTCCAGCATGAGAGCAGTCAGTGTGGTTCTTCAGGGAATGATGACAGTCCCACAGGTGAATCTCATCCCCTCGACACTTCACTCTGTTCAGCCAGATCGTCCCTTCACCAGAACCAGTAACATTCCTCTCAGCTCTCAGCGCCGACCCACAGCCCAGCTGTCTGCACACCACCTGAGCGTTCCTGATGTTCCACTGATCATCACAAACGGAGCCCCACGTAGCGTTATGATACACCTCCAACCTCCCAGAGCAGCTTCCCTTATCTCCCCTCAGCCTGAGAGGCCAGCGCTCTACATCACACACATCACACATGAGGAAACACACCCACGCTGAAGAACAGCTCCAGTCACACAGCTCACTACAACACAATGATAACACAACCTTATATTACACTCAACATGGGCTCGTTTACCAAAAACACTTTCTGAGGTCTTCTGAAAAAGAATCTCAGACCAACTCCATATCCAGGTGTTTACTTTGATGTGTTATTCATAAATAAAGGAATGAATTGCTGCTGAATGAAATCGTGTAAAGCAGTAAGATCAGCTTTGGGTTCTGTTTCCTGATTTGATCTCTGTTGGTTGAATTTTCATGAAGTGTGAGGAAGACTGATGCCCTCAGGATGGTTCTATGAGGAAATCCATTCAAGTCCTCAGAAAATGATTTTATAAACACATGATG
>NC_083589.1:782500-867500 GCF_027579695.1 Neoarius graeffei | reverse complement strand
TTCTGCGCGTGCGGACACACACACACACACACACACACACAGCCACATTGATGTCACACTCCAACTTAACCAATGCCCCACACCAACATGATAATGATACATTTACTGCAGTACCAAGACCACAGGCCAGTCATTTTCAACAGTGGCGACTGGTGAAGAAAATTGTAGGTGGGGCACAAAGGCAGACATTGTTTACATGTGGGAATTCCCCCCATTGGGGGGGGGTTCCAGGGGGCCTCCCCCGAAAAATTTTGGATTTCTTGGATGCAATTTCCTGTATTCTAGTGCATTTTGGAGTTACCTGTTTAACATCGAAAATGCAAAAGCCATTTTGATTCAGCTTGAATTCTCAATTGCATGACCTGCACAAGACCTGCATTCAAATAAATAAGTATTCAAATAAATACAGTCAGTCGGAAAATGGAAATTACAAAGTGCTAATTTAATTTCCTCAAACAGTACAAGCTCCATAGGCACTGGGAACAGTGATCAGTGCAAGTGCAAATATAGATAAAATATAATACAATGCTCAAATTTTTGAAAGAAGAACACACGCGCGCACACACACAAATTGATAACTGGAAAACAAATGAACAAATACATAATGTATATACACTACATGCCAAAAGTTTGGACACACCTTCTCATTCAATGTGTTCTGTGTTCTCATGACTATTTACACTTGCAGTATACTCTACTCTCACTCAAGGCATCAAAACTGAATGAGCACTCACCCACTACTCAGGCTTGCGCGCCCAAACGCACCTGCGCATTTGTCATGATGTGAAAATACCGTAATGAAACCAAGCGAAGCACCTTTAATAAAATAACCATAATTAACTGCAGTGAAGCGAAAATGCACATAAAACCACAAACGAACACCAACTTGGACATGAAGGTGAGAGCCGCATGACACCAGGCAAAGAGCCGCATGCGGCTCGCGAGCCGCGGGTTGGCCACCTATGTTCTACAGGGTCGCAGGCGAGCTGGAGCCTATCCCAGCTGACTACGGGCGAAAGGCGGGGTTCACCCTGGACAAGTCGCCAGGTCATCACAGGGCTCAGAATAGAAATGTATTGGATAACTTGGATGAAGGTTGTGGGGATGACAGTCAGGTCATGGAAATGGAGGAAAATTAATTTAAAATTCCAAAAGGTCGGAAGAGGGGAAGGGGAAAATCTGGATCTGATAAAAAGACTAAAAAGAACGAACTGATTATTGATGCTAATTCTACTGATGCGGAGAGTGAGGGTGAATTCTCTGATTGTAGCTTAACCTGCAGTCTTCGTCAAAGCGGCTATACAGGTCGCGAGTACCGCGTAGAGGACATTACAACTTTCCTGAGGCAGACTAAACATGTCAGACTTGTTCAAGTTGATGAATATTTTCCCGATGTTGAACAATTTATGGAAAAAATGAAATTATATATGGCTGAAGGGAGCTTTACTAAGCAAGAGATCTACCGTTTGAATAAATTTCTTACAAAACTTAGAGCTCTGTTAAACACTGGCAGTCAGTCTACCCCAGACCCCGTTTAATTTACAATAAATATGTTCTTTTTTTGCACTTTTTACTTTTTACTTATGAGTGGGTTTCAGATTTCTTCGTTGAATTTAAATGGAGGAAGAGAACGTGGAACGAGGGCGATGCTCTTTGAAATAATGAAAGAAAAAGCGATTGATGTTGTTTTTGCGCAGGAAACCCATACTGATGCGAGTAATAGCGCTGATTGGGCGATGGAATTTGGGGGGTTATCTATCTTAAGCCATAATACTTCAACTAGTGGGGGTGTTGCTATTCTTTTTTCAAATAATTGTATCCCCTGTTTTTATGAGGTTGATGAAGTTATTAAAGGCAGACTATTGAGAGTCAGAGCTCAATTTGAGAATAATTTCTTTGTTTTTGTTTGTGTTTATGTGCCAACTGTTGGAAGGGAGAGAATGATTTTCTTAAATATCTTGGATGACGTAACTGTGAATCAAAATAATTAGTTTTCTTTTGTTTCAGACATGTAAAAGCTTTTTACTTTTACCTGACATGTTTCGACGGTGTAACTTCCGTCTTCATCAGAGGGTGACCCTCTGACGGTGTAACTTCCGTCTTCATCAGAGGGTGACCCTCTGACGGTGTAACTTCCGTCTTCATCAGAGGGTGACCCTCTGACGGTGTAACTTCCGTCTTCATCAGAGGGTGACCCTCTGACGGTGTAACTTCCGTCTTCATCAGAGGGTGACCCTCTGACGGTGTAACTTCCGTCTTCATCAGAGGGTGACCCTCTGACGGTGTAACTTCCGTCTTCATCAGAGGGTGACCCTCTGAGAGTGTAACTTCCGTCTTCATCAGAGGGTGACCCTCTGACGGTGTAACTTCCGTCTTCATCAGAGGGTGACCCTCTGACGGTGTAACTTCCGTCTTCATCAGAGGGTGACCATGAAGATGGAAGTTACACCGTCAAAACATGTCAGGTAAAGGTAAAAAGCTTTTACATGTCTGAAACAAAAGAAAACTAATTATTTTGATTTAAAGAAGACATAATGAATGTAATATATTTATTTATTACATAACTGATTCTGGGGAGTTTTTATTTCTTGGCAGGGACTTCAACTGTACTGAGCTGGATATACTGTAGATAGGAATCATGTAGAGCCTCAGATGCCATCACGTAGAAGGCTCATTGAGATAATGAAGTCCAATGATCTCTCTGATTTATGGAGAAACTTTCATATGAAACAGAAACAGTATACATGGGTTCATTCATATAATAATATGTTATCTCTGGCAAAACTGGACAGATTCTATACTTTTAAACATCAGCTCAATTGTTTTAGAAGTTGTTTCATCCTCCCAGTAGGATTCTCTGATCATAGTATGGTGCTTTGTACGTTTTTTTTTTTAGTGCCACGAGACATAAGAGTGCATACTGGCATTTTAACATCAGTCTTTTAAACGACTGTCATTTTAGGGATGTTTTTAAGTTTTTTTGGAGGGATTTTAGAACCACAAAGCATGTTTTTCAGTCTATGCAACAGTGGTGGGATTTTGGAAAGGCTCAGATAAAACAGTTGTGTCAACAGTATACTTCCTATGTCACGAGAGATATAGCTCAACATATGAAAATTGTGGAATATGAGATAATGGAGCTCCAAGGTTTAGCTGAAAGCATAGGAAATCAGTTTTATATGGAAAATTTAAAATTAAAAAAGAACTTTTTGGTCAATTTGCAGGGCATCAAAGCACAAGGAGCTCTGGTCAGGTCTCGTTTCCAGAGTGCGGAATTAATGGATGCACGCTCCAAATTCTTTTTTAATCTGGAAAGGAAAAATGGCCAAAAACGGCTTATACACGCTTTGGTTTCAGAGACTGGAACCCTCTTATCTGACCATAAAGAAATTCGGAAGAGAGCAGTAGATTTCTATGAAATTTTGTTTAGGAGTGAAATCTCCTACGAGCAGGCCCTTGACAGTCCTTTTCTGATGAATCTTCCCAAGGTATCAAGAGAAGCTAATGTCGATCTCGGAAGGGTGATCACCCTGGACGAGTTGGACAAGGCCCTTCAGGCTATGGAGTGTGGCAAGGCACCAGGGATTCATGGTCTGCCAATTGACTTTTATAAGTCTTTCTGGACAGAAATAGGTACAGACCTCCTGGTTGTGTTGAGGGACAGCTTGGCCAAGGTGCAGCTGCCACTCAGTTGTCGCAGAGCAGTTTTTACTCTGTTGCCAAAGAAGGGAGATTTGAAGGACATCAGGTCATGGAGACCTGTGTCTGTTCTCTGTGCGGATTATCGGCTGCTCTCTAAAGTTCTTGCTAATTGACTCGGTGAAGTTTTGGGAGAAGTTATTGTACCTGACCAGACCTACTGTGTGCCAGACAGACTTATTTATGATAACATTTCTTTTATTAGAGATATTTTCAAAATTGGTAAACTTTTACATTTGAACTTTGGCATTATTTCTGTTGATCAGGAAAAGGCATTTGATAGAATTGAATATAATTATTTATGGAGCGTCTTGACTGCTTTTGGTTTTAATCTTGATTTTATAAACCAAATTAGAGCTCTACAGTATATTGTGACAATGAAAGTATTCTGAAAATTAATGGTGACTTGTGTGCCCCATTTAGGGTTTTTAGGGGAATTGGGCAAGGATGTCCCTTGTCTGGCATGCTATATTCCTTAGCCATTGAGCCCCTGTTAATACAGTTAAGAGCCAAATTGAAGGGTGTAACTCTTCCTGATTGTAACCTCTCTTTGAAGCTATCAGCTTATGCCGATGATGTAGCTATTTTGATTGGAAGTCAAGGGGATGTGGACACTATGTTGGAGGTTTTTAATGATTTTAATCTTTTATCATCAGCTAGAGTTAACTGGGGAAAAAGTGTGGCCTTGTTGGCTGGGAAGTGGCCTGATGGCACACTGCGCCTTTCAGGTGGTTTAACCTGGTCTAGGGACGGGTTTAGATATTTGGGTGTTTTTCTTGGTGATGAAAATTTTGTACTTAAGAATTTTGAGGGGACGGTTGAGAAGGTCAAGGGCCGACTTGGCAAGTGGATTTTTTTTAATTAAAAAATTGTCCTACAGGGGCCGTGTTTTAATAATTAATAACCTGGTGGCATCATCCCTTTGGCATTGACTTGCCTGTATAGACCCTCCAGTAATTGTTTTGTCCAAAATATAATCTATTTTAGTTGATTTTTTGGGGGATGGTTTACACAGGGTTCAACAGGGTGTGCCTTTTCTTTCCAAAGATGAGGGTGGACAAGGGCTTAGTCCATCTGCAAAGTAGGACAGCAGCCTTTTGTCTTCAGTTAATACAGAGACTTTTGGATGGACCTGTAAACTCCAGTTGGAAGGCCGTGGCTTGTGCTATTTTAAGGACTTTTGAAGGCCTGGGTCTGAATCGGACCCTTTTCTGGATGAACCCTACCTTAATGAACTTAAACAAGCTCCCTGTGTTTTATCATGTCTGTGAAGATTCTCAGTCATCCAGGTCATAGTAAACTGTGGGGGGTAAAAGAGAGCAACTGGACTTGCTTGAAGATTCTTGAAGACATTTCACCTCTCATCTGAAAGGCTTCTTCAGTTCTGTCTGACGAGGAGGGAGTATCAGGTATTTATCCTCTCATGGATGAAAAGCTCATCTAAGGTGTCGTTGAGTCATCCTGTTGGTGTGGGTCACTGGGGGCTGGATGTGAACGGCCTTGAGAGTCGTTAGGGTGATCAATGGATTGCCCGTTAGGGTGATCAGTGGAATGCTGATTCTCTCTGTCCTCCTGTGAGTCACTCACTACGTTTACATGCACATCCAAATCGAGCTACTGTCAGTAATCGAGCAAAGGGTCCCAGCAGGGGTGCCAGAGAAATCCAATCCTACATGCACAGTGTTTAAATCGAGCTATTGTTATGAGGTGCATTGTGCACCCGAGCCACAGGTGGCGCTACACGCCCCATTGTGTTGGTACACTTCCGGTTGTCGTCATGAAGAAGAGCTATTCAAGAGTATAACCAAAGTGACTACAGGCGGAAATTAGCATGTACTGCTATAACCTGGGACAGACATCTGTCCTTACCACAAGGATAATGTTTAATTTGTGCACTGTCCCTTTTAAAAATAAAATAAACTCTAAACTCTAAGAAGAGTGTTTGTAGTTTGTATGTACGAACAGAAGTGTTCCTAATAAAGTGGGCGGCTAAGGTGAAGTGTCATGCCGACCGAGGCTGTTTTTTTTTTTTTCGACCGAGGCTGTTGTGTTTCGTCACTCGTCACTTCCGGAAGGGGCAGTGCTGAAGTAAGTAGCTGGACTGCGTGGCTCAATAGGGTTTACATGCACTAAGTAGCTCGGCAAAAATCGCATAATCTAGGTCAGTGGTTCTCAAACTTTTTTCACCAAGTACCACCTCAGAAAATACTTGGCTCTCCAAGTACCACCATAATGACCAACATTAAAATACAGTAGCGTAGTAGGTCTAAGTATTCATTAAAAACAAGGCGGAGGTTTTATTTAACAAGTATATTTAATATTGTTGGCCACTGTAACATTACGCACAGTACTTTGAACAGTAACACTGTGTTTAAATATAGGAAAATAAAACACTGTCCTTAAATAATGAATCAAATAAATTGGCCAAATCTGCAACATCTGTAGTCTCGTCAAGCTGTATGGTAAAATATCTACTGTTCTTAATGCGCTCAATCAGCGTCTTTTTAACATCGTCAGCCATGTCGTTTATTCTCCTTGACACGGTGTCATTTGAAAGCGGCACCAAGTTTAACTCTCTGGCAGCTTTCTCTCCACACATGATACGTGTCATCTCTCCGGCTAATGGCAAACACAGCAGTTCCCCGATTGTGTGCGGCTTACCGGCTCTGGCGATCAGGAGGCTGGCACGATATGAAGCTTCCTGTGCTTTGGCTACGGGTGTACCATAGGACAGAATGGTGGACTTGGACTGCTTCAGTTCATCACGTTTTCATAAAAAAAATCCTTTGGTTTGTCCTTTAGTGCTGTGTGTTTGGTTGTAAGATGCCGTTTGAGATGCGATGGTTTCATGGACTCATTGCTCAGAACATCGCCGCATACAACACACTGCGGCCTGGGCAGCTCCTCTGTCCCGCTCCAAATGAATCCCAGTTTTATGTATTTTTCGTCAGACTTTCTCCTCACTGGTTTCTGCTGTTTGCTAGCAGTTCTGGGGCTGGTTTTGCCACTGTCGTTAGCATCTGCGCTCGGCTCACGCACGTCCTCTTCAGTTCTCCCTCTCTCCTGATCCACGCTCCCATTCGTGGATTTAAGCCACGACAGTAATTTTGTCGTACTCGTCATAATTAGCAAAGCCACCTCCACCTTTTCCCATCACAGCCTAGTCTACCAATGGCGGTGTTAGGGTTTTGCTGGGATTCGAACCTGGTTCGTTGGTGTGATAATCCAGCAAACCCCCACTAGGCCACCAGGGGGATGACTCAAATGCAGAGGCGTGAGGCGGAAGTAGAAAAAGAATCAAAAGGTTTATTTAAACTATATACACTATATACAGGGCAAAACAAAAGACAAAAAAAACCCAAAGAGTATAATCCAAAAGAAAAGCAAAGTGCAAAAATTCAAAAGCTAAGAAGATCAAAAAACACAGTACAAAGGAAACTGGAGATAAACATAACAGCACAAAGACTCCGTGACAAGAGGACTGAACTCAGGGGTATAAATAGACAAACTAATTAAGGACACAGGTGAAGATAATTAGGCAATTAACACAAACACAAAACACAGGAACAGTGGCGGCCTCTAGAGGCCAAAATAAACACGACATGAAAAGGAAATAACAGCAGCCTCTAGAGGCCAAAACAGTCCTAGTCCTAACAGGACCCCCCCCTCTAGGAGCGTCTCCTGACGTTCCCAGGGCGATCCGGATGGGCCGAATGGAAGTCCCGACATAGTTCTTTATCAAGGACATCCCGAGCAGGAACCCAGCAGCGCTCCTCAGGACCATAGCCCTCCCAGTCCACCAGATATTGCAACCCGCCGCGGACCCGGCGGGAGTCAAGCAGGCGATTCACAGTGAACACAGTCTGCCCCTGGAAGATGCGGGGGGGTGGGGGGTTCCTAGGGGCAGGGGCATACGTAGACGTCAGTACGGGCCGTAACAGGGAAACATGGAAAGTGGGGTTGATCCTCAGAGTCCGGGGCAACTGGAGCCGGTAGGAGACAGGGTTCACCCTGCGCCCCACCTTGAAGGGGCCAATGTAGCGAGGAGCAAGCTTGCGGTTCTCCACCCGCAGTGGAAGGTCCTTAGTGGACAGCCAAACACGCTGCCCAGGGCGGAAAGCGTGTGCAGGTCTTCTATGGCGGTTGGCCTGAGTCTGGTTGGTTCTGGAGGTCTGTATGAGGGTCTTTCTGACCTTGCTCCAGGTCTTGCGACACCGTCTCACATATTGGTTGACCGAGGGCACCCCCGCGTCCTCCTCCTGGTCCGGGAACAGAGGTGGCTGGAACCCGAATTGGCACTGGAATGGCGACAGCTTGGTGGCCGATGACTGCAGGGTGTTGTGGGCGTACTCCGCCCATGGCAGCCAGGTGCTCCACGATGTCGGGTTATCCATAGCCAGGCCTCGCAGGGTGGTTTCCAGGTCCTGGTTGAGCCTCTCCGTCTGACCATTGGACTGTGGGTGAAACCCAGAGGAGAGGCTGGCAGTGGCTCCGATGACCTTGCAGAACCCGTGCCACACTCGGGAGGAGAACTGGGGCCCTCGGTCTGAGACGATGTCCTGTGGAAGACCAAAGACTCGGAAGACATGATTAAACAAAAGTTTCGCAGTTTCAAGAGCAGAGGGGAGTTTGCACAGTGGTATGAAGCGGCAGGCCTTGGAGAATCTGTCAACTAAGACCAAAATGACCGTGTTACCTTGTGACTCAGGGAGACCCGTGATAAAGTCGACTGCCACGTGGGACCAGGGACGCCGGGGAATGGTCAGAGGATGCAGGAGACCCTGGGGACGCTGTCGTGGGTTCTTGGTTCTGGTGCAAACCTCACAGGACAGGACAAATGACCTTACTTCCTTCTCCATGTTAGGCCACCAGAAGCGTCTTTTCAGGAAGTCCAGGATCCTCCGAGCTCCCGGGTGGGCGGTGAGAGGGGAAGAGTGACCCCACTGGAGAACCTTGGCCCGGGCTTGATGTGGGACGTACAAGAGGCCTGGTGGCCCCGTCCCAGGACCGGGGTCCTGGCGTTGGGCTCGTCGGACAGCCTCCTCAATACCCCAGCGGACAGGGGCCACAATCCGGGACACAGGGATAATAGGCCCGACTTCATTCTCCCTGTTAGTGGCAGAGAACAGTCTGGACAGTGCGTCAGGTTTGGTGTTCTTGGAGCCGGGGCGGTATGAGAGGGTGAAGTCAAACCGACTGAAAAACAAGGCCCACCTAGCCTGTCGAGGGTTCAGTCTCTTGGCTTGCTGGAGGTACTCCAGGTTCTTGTGGTCAGTCCAAACCAGGAATGGATGTTGTGCTCCCTCCAGCCAGTGCCTCCACTCCTCAAGGGCCAGTTTGACCGCTAGCAGTTCTCGATCCCCCACATCGTACCGGGACTCAGCAGGACTCAGGCGGTGGGAGAAGTAAGCGCAGGGGTGCAGCTTTCCTTCCGAACGTTGAGAGAGCACCGCGCCGACACCACTGTCCGAGGCGTCCACCTCCACGATGAATGGTTGGGAGGTGTCCGGGAGAACCAGAATGGGTGCCGTGCAGAAGCGGTCCTTGAGGTCTTTGAACGCCTTTTCTGCCTGAGGAGACCAGCCATAAGATCCACCTGTCCCTTTGGTGAGGTCTGACATGGGTGCTGCCACAGAACTGAAGTTCCTGATGAACTTGCGGTAGAAGTTAGCGAATCCTAAGAACCGCTGAACCTCCTTAACGGACTTGGGAGTAGGCCAATCCCGGACGGCCAGGGTCTTGGCAGGGTCCATTTGGAGTTGGCCTGTCCGTACAATAAATCCCAGAAAGGAGACCTCGGGAACATGAAATTCGCATTTCTGGGCCTTGGCGAACAGATTGTTCTGTAGCAGCCTCTGGAGAACCTGGCGGACATGGTGGCGGTGCTCCTGCACGGTCTTGGAAAAGATAAGGATGTCGTCGAGGTAGACAAAAACGTATAGGTTAATCATGTCCCTTAAGACGTCGTTGATTAGGGCCTGAAAAACAGTTGGTGCGTTGGTGAGTCCGAAGGGCATCACCTGGTATTCGTAGTGCCCAGACGGGGTGTTAAAGGCAGTCTTCCACTCGTCTCCCTGTCGGATACGGATGAGGTGGTATGCGTTCCGTAGGTCCAACTTGGTGAAGACGGTGGCGCCTTGGAGCAGGTCGAAAGCTGTGGACATCAGCGGAAGGGGATATCGGTTGCGCACAGTGATCTTATTCAGGCCCCTGTAATCAATACATGGTCGGAGCCCCCCATCCTTCTTGCCGACAAAGAAGAAGCCGGCTCCAGCAGGTGAAGTGGAGGGTCGAATAAACCCAGAGACCAGGGCATCTTTGAGGTATTCCTCCATGGCCTTGCGTTCTGGCTGAGAGAGTGAAAACAGTCTGCCACGAGGAGGGGTAGTCCCAGGGAGCAAGTCGATGGCACAGTCGTAGGCCCGGTGCGGAGGAAGAACGGCGGCCCTGCTCTTGCTGAATACCTCCTTGAGATCCCAGTACTCTGTGGGAACTTGAGATAACTCGGTGAGATCAGGGGGCTCGGCAGGAGACACAGGAGAGCTAGAGAGCAGACAAGAGGCATGGCATGCAGGGCCCCATTCCACAACCTGGCTTGTTACCCAGTCTATGCGAGGGTTGTGGCGAGTAAGCCAAGGAAGGCCTAGAATAACTGGGAACTCAGGTGAAGGAATCAGGTGCAGGGATATTTCTTCCTTGTGACCTTGAGACTGGAGGAAGACTGGAGAAGTAACTTGAGTGACTCTTCCATCACCTAACGCTTGGCCATCGAGGGCAGACACAGACAGAGGGACTTCAAGAGGTGCAGTAGGTATATTGATGCTTTGGGCGAAGTGAATATCCATAAAGTTCCCAGCCGCCCCTGAGTCTATCAAAGCTTGACAAGAGTGGACAGACTCACC
The DNA here is from genome assembly GCF_027579695.1 of Neoarius graeffei. Taxonomy (NCBI): domain Eukaryota; kingdom Metazoa; phylum Chordata; class Actinopteri; order Siluriformes; family Ariidae; genus Neoarius; species Neoarius graeffei. Next base: position 856,899 of record NC_083589.1, on the reverse strand, counting down.
CCAGGAGATGGAGACCGGGATGTAGATTCCTTGGCCAGGGAGTCCGGGAGAGAGGGTAGGCCCCGTCACAACCCTCCCTCGGCTGGACGGGGCGGTCCTTTTCCCAAGAGTTCGGGACATGATGCTCGGAAGTGACCAGGCTTGCCACAGTAGATGCAGCACTTGTCCCTCCTTCTGCGCTCCCTCTCAGATGCGGAGAGGCGAGTACGACCCACTTGCATGGGTTCTGGACAGTCACTGAAGGAGGTAGACGGTCTCCAGGTAGAGGTAGGGAGGCTGGGGGGGCTCAAGGCTTGGTGGCGTTCTCTCATCCTGTTGTCCAGACGAATAGCATGTGAGATGAGGGTTTCGAGGTCACTTGGGCATCCAATAGAGGCCAGACCATCCTTGATGGGGTCAGACAGACCATGGTGGAAGGCTGACACCAGGGCAGTCTCGTTCCATCCACTTACTGCTGCGAGTGTTCGGAACGAGATGGCGTAATCTGCGACGCTTCCTCCTTGCCGGATGGACATGAGCTTTCGGGCTGCGTCGGTACTGATGTCTGCCTGATCGAAGACCCGAAGCATCTCTTCAGAAAACAGCTGGAAATCAAAGCACTCAGGTCCCTGTCTTTGCCAGATAGCAGTAGCCCAGGCTCGCGCCTTACCAGCTAATAAGGTGATCACAAAGGCAATCTTGCGGCGATCCGTAGTGTAGGTGGTAGGCTGAAGCTCAAAGGTGAGTTGACACTGGGTAAGGAACTCTCGGCACTCACTGTGCTTGCCGTCATACCTCTGTGGTGCAGGAAGGCTGGGTTCGCGAGGTGAAGAAGGCAGCATTGCAGGAGGCACTGGAGCAGGAGTGGGAGCTGGATCAGGAGCAGGAACTGGATCAGGAGCAGGAGATGCAGGCAGAGATGTCAGCTGTGCCAGGGTTTTCCCAATTTGCTGAAGCAGTTCCTCGTGGCGAGCGAGGGCCTCACGTTGGCTGGTGAGCGTACGTCCATGAGCGTCCATGGTCGCTCCGAAGCGTGTCAAAGCTGCCATAATTCCCTGAAGGTTGGCCGGGTAGACAGTTGAAGCAGCCTCTGCTGAGTCGGTCATGACGGAGTCTTTCTGTTAGGGTTTTGCTGGGATTCGAACCTGGTTCGTTGGTGTGATAATCCAGCAAACCCCCACTAGGCCACCAGGGGGATGACTCAAATGCAGAGGCATGAGGCGGAAGTAGAAAAAGAATCAAAAGGTTTATTTAAACTATATACACTATATACAGGGCAAAACAAAAGACAAAAAAAAAACCAAAGAGTATAATCCAAAAGAAAAGCAAAGTGCAAAAATTCAAAAGCTAAGAAGATCAAAAAACACAGTACAAAGGAAACTGGAGATAAACATAACAGCACAAAGACTCCGTGACAAGAGGACTGAACTCAGGGGTATAAATAGACAAACTAATTAAGGACACAGGTGAAGATAATTAGGCAATTAACACAAACACAAAACACAGGAACAGTGGCGGCCTCTAGAGGCCAAAATAAACACGACATGAAAAGGAAATAACAGCGGCCTCTAGAGGCCAAAACAGTCCTAGTCCTAACAGGCGGATAACCGTCTGTCAGCGGAACCGGCGGGAATGCGTACGTACGCTACGTATGGCTACCCAGAAGCACTTGCAAACTTTTTAAAATTATTAACTTAATTTGTATCTCCTTTCATTCTCTTGTCATCGGTTAATAAGATATTTTCATCCATTCGGATATTATGGATAGTATTTCACGTTTTATTTTATTTTTTAAATTTTATTTATATTAAGTGATTCTTTGGCGTACCACTAGAATGGAGCCCGCGTACCACTAGTGGTACGCGTACTACAGTTTGAGAATCACTGATCTAGGTCATGTAGCTCGATTGCGAGAAATCAAGTTCGATTCAATTTCAGCCTAGCTAAGGTGTTTACATGGCATTTAGAGCTTCGATTTCAGACGAGCTACGGCAGAAATTCGATTTTCTCTATGTGCATGTAAACGCACTGAATGAAAACAGCTGGGTTTTGGTGTGCAATCAGTTGTCTGGGAAGTGTGCCAAGGACTGCATTGTAGGTGGCTGATAAATGATGCCTTAGACCCCCACCTTTGTTCAGTGATGGCCGTTCCAGGTTGACAAAAAACAGGTTTCCAGGTTGATAAAGCGGCTAGAGATAATGAGATGAGATGAGGAGAAGTGGCCAGAGCAGGATAATGCATACTCTGAGGTCTGAAACAGGTCGAGAGCTGTCTGAGCCTGCACAGATATGCAGTTATGCACAATTGTTTTATGCAAAGTTGTATGACAGGGAGTTGTTGCTTGACGACTCAAGGCCTCTGCATGCTCGTGCGACAAGGCTTTCGCAGATAGCTTTTCGCAGACAGTTGTAATTTATTGTTGAGCGGGGATAATAGGCGTGCGCGATGTTATTCACCGGCACAACGCAAGGGGGCACGAAGTCGCTAGGAGTAGTTGGTGGGTGTGGTTAGTGGAGTGTTTATCCTCCGGTTACTTATAATGACTAGAACTTTTTTTTTTATAATGACTAGAACTGGAGTCGTATAGATGTCCGTACTTCCTCAATCAACCGCTCTTCATGCTGCTCCATCTTCGCTCGTATTTTTAAAAATGCCGGTCGTGAAAACAAACCAAACCGGGAAAGTAGGGAAGCGGAAGTGCGTGTACAGCGGATGTAGAGTGGACCAATCAGAGCCCTCTTGTCTGCGGCGCTGTCTGCGGTGGTCACAATTTTTGGGAGGTGCGCGCAGAGCGTCTGCGAAGGTGGGGGGGCTACGCAGACACTGTCTGCGGCGCCGTCTGCGAGGACTGGGTTGTCAGCATAAATTGGCCTTCACTGTCCAGTGCTTTTCTTAATCACCTGCCCAGAGTGCCTGATGAGTGCCACTCTGAAACTGATAAGGTTCTGACACTTCATGAGATCGAACAGGCCCTCATGAGCATGGAAAACGGCAAAACTCCTGGGATTGATGGGTTGCCAGTTGATTTTTACAAGGTCTTTTGGTCATGTATTGGAGAGGATCTCCTAGCAGTGCTCCATGAAAGTCTGGAGGAAGGATGTCTTCCCCATAGCTGTCGCAGGTCAGTTATTACACTTTTGCCTAAGAAGGGTAACTTACAAGATATAAGCAACTGGAGCCCTGTATCGCTGTTATGTTCTGACATGAAGCTCTTAGCCAAGTCTTTGGCTCTGAGGCTGAAAAAAGTGATCGGTCAAGTAGTGCACCCCGATCAGTCCTACTGTATACCTGGCCGGTCAATTTTCGATAATATAGCTGTTGTCAGAGATCTGCTCACTGTGTCAAGAAATATGGGCTTTAATTTGGGTCTGATCTCCTTCGATCAACAGAAAGCTTTCGACCGGGTTGGACATGAGTATTTATGGGCCACCCTAAACTCCTTTGGGCTCAGTCCTAGGTTCGTGGCTATGGTCAGAACTATTTACTGTGACATTGAAAGTGTTTTAAAAGTCAGTGGAGGCCTGAGTGGCCCTTTCAAGGTTAAAAGGGGGTCAGACAGGGATGTCCACTGTCTGGAATGTTGTACTCTATCGCTATTGAACCACTGTTACACAGACTTCGGTCTGACTTGAGGGGGATTTCTTTGCCTTTCTGTCATGATCGCTTGTATTTGTCTGCTTATGCTGATGATGTAACTGCGTTTGTTCATGATGGGAATGATGTGAATAGGTTAAAAAACACTGTGAATTATTTTTATTTTCTGTCCTCTGCCAAAGTTAATTGTGGAAAAAGTGAAGCTCTTTGGGTTGGTGAGTGGGAAGACAGATGCACTGGTTTGCCGGGAGGGTTGCTTTGGAGGAGGGATGGTTTTAAATATCTGGGTGTCTTTTTGGGTGAGGATATTTTTGCACAGAAGAACTGGGAGAGATTCTGGAAAAGGTGAAGGGTTGTTTGGGTAAATGGAGGTGACTGCTCCCTCAATTATCTTACAGGGGGTGTGCTCTTATAATCAATAATCTTGTGGCATAATCTTTATGGCACAAACTTGCTTGTATTGAACCTCCGGTTGGACTACTTGAGAGCATTCAAAAATAAATTGTGAACTTCTTCTGGGACAAACTACACTGGGTCCCTCAAGCGGTGCTTTTCCTATCTAAAGATGATGGAGGACAAGGTCTCATCAATCTGGTTTGCAGAAAGGACACCTACCATCTACAGTTCATTCAGCGACTGCTTACAGCGACAGACACGCTGGCCTGGAGACCGCTGGCTCATTGCATCTTGCATGGAGTCTGTAACCTGGGCCTGGACGCTGCTCTTTTTCACATGGACACAAAGAAACTTGCTTATGATGGACTGACACCCTTTTACAAAAGCCTTTTTAGGGCCTGGGGACTGTTTAATCATCAGCGGGCAGGAGAATTATCCTCTGCCTACTGGCTGCTTGAAGAGCCTATTGTGGTGTTTGGTTCATGTTTTGATGTGTCCGGTAACGACATGCCTGGCCTCACAGCTTTGCTGTGTGCAAAAAGAGCCTTGCGATTACGGCAAATTGTTGTTAAGGCTGGCTGCGATTTACAAAATGCCCAGGCAGTAGCCTCTTTCTTGGGTGTAAGGTCTGAGAGATATGTAGAGAAATTTCTTGACAAGCTTACTGGGGTCTTAAGCTGCCAGGAGAAAAGACTTCTGGAAGAGTGTGGTGAGAACAGCACTCAACGCAGTGACGAAGGTGCTTTGCCAAATATCTGTCTCTCACCTGCTTTGAAAGAATGCGGTCATGCTCGTCCCCGGTTAATTTTCAGGGAATCTGACCGAATGCTTTTATACTCAGTTCCTGGGAAGGTTCTGTACAAAAACCTGGTAAAGGTGTTGAATAAGGATGTTGTGAAAGGGAGAATGGACACTGTGTGGAGGGAGGAGCTCGGCATTGATGATCAGATTAAGCCTGTGTGGAGAGTTTTATAAAAGCCTCCACTAACTAAGAGAACTGGTGATCTTCAGTGGAGGATCTTGCATGGTGCTATTGCTGTAAATGCCATGCTGTCTGTGTTGAGTCCTGCGATGAGTGACGCGTGTCCCTTCTGTGCCGAAAGGGAGACACTTTTTCACTGTTTTATGGACTGTTGCAGGCTTTCTTTTTTATTTTGTTTAAGTCTTTTCCGGCACTCTCTCTCTCTCTCTCACACACACACACACAGACACACACACACTCTCTCTCTCTCTCTCTCTCTCACACACACTCTCTCTCTCACACACACACACACACACACACACACACACTCTCTCTCTCTCTCTCTCACACACACACACACACACACACACACACACACACACACACACACACTCTCTCTCTCTCTCTCACACACACTCTCTCTCTCTCTCTCTCTCTCTCTCACACACACTCTCTCTCTCTCTCTCTCTCTCACACACACTCTCTCTCTCTCTCTCTCTCTCTCTCTCTCTCTCTCTCTCCCCTGGGCGTCTGCTCCTGAGCTGGGAGTTTGGCTGCCTCAGGTATGGGGAAGTTTGATTCTCTTACGCGGTGTCACGCTATTAAAGTAGCATCTACTGTCAGCGCTGAAGAGTGGAGTTTGGCCGTAGGTGAGATTGTTGGCTGACAGAATTCTCTCTGAAGCCCGGATGAATCAAGCAGTTGTCTTGATGGAACTCTCTTGACTGATCATCGGGAAATTCATAAGAGAGCAGTTGGTTTCTGTGAGGAACTGTACAGGAGTGAAATCTCCTATGAGCAGCTCTTGACACTCCTTTTCTGGAGAATCTCCCCAAGGTTTCTAGCAAAGCTAATGAAGACCTCGGAAGGGTGCTGACCCTAGATGAGTTGGACAAGGCCCTCCAGAGCATGGAGTGGGGCAAAGCACCAGGGATAGATGGTCTACCGGTTAACTTTTACGAGTCTTTCTGGCCAGAAGCAGGTGCAGACCTACTGGCTGTGTTGAGGGACAGCTTAGCCAAGGGGCGGCTGCTACTCAGGTCTCACAGAGCAGTTTTGACTTTGCTACCTCAGAAGGAGATTTAAAGGTCATTAGATCATGGAGACCTGGCATTTGATAGGGTTGAGTATAATAACTCCACCCTGCATCAGTTTTGCTGACTAAAAGGTGAAGGGTGTTTTACACTCATGTTTGGTGCTGATTTCAGGAAAAATGTCAGTTTGTTTCTCGCACGTCACATTTAGTGACAAAATGTGTTCTCTATGTGAGTGATTTAAAGGCGTTTTTAGCGAGCGAGGTGACAGTCACAATAAAGAGAGATCGATGAGAAAGTCTTAACCTGTCATAGTTTAGCCAAGCCTTGTGCATATAAGGGTAGGGTTAGGGTTAGGGTTAACCCGAACCCTGATTATAATCATCTACTGAAGCTCAAGACCTGCAGAGAGACTGTCCCAGTGCAACCCACTCACGCAAGGACAAGAAGAGGAAATTCACCCCGTGATTGTTTAACGTCACTGATGTAAAGATCAGGGTGCCGTAATATTTAATGAAATATATGTACAGGACATGTATCAGATTTGTGTTTCATATTGCATATATTTTTGGAGGTAATTTCCCATTTAACTATTTACTGTGCTATTATACCCAAGTTCTGCCTTATTTTAATCAATATTTCATATTCTGATTGAATATTTGAATAAATATTATTTTATAAGGGAATATCTGTAATTTTCTGTATATTGTAGAAAGCTGGTATTTAGAATTACAGCAGATATATTAAATATGCCTTTATCTTAAAAACTTGAGGTCCAGGAAATTTTTGGAAAGCATTTTTTGAAATCAGCTTCCTCAACTTTGGTTTTAGAGCTAGTTTTAAATGAAACAGCAGAAACTTTTTAAAAATGTGCAGGGCGGAGTTATCTTTGGAGCATCATGACTGCTTTTGGTTTGAATCCTGATTTTATAAATAAAATAAGAGCTCTGTGCCGTGACAATGAGAGTATTCTGAAAATGAATGGTGATTTGTGTGCTCCCTTTAAGGTTAATCGGGGGATTCGATAATGATGCCCCTTGTCTGGTATGTTATACTCCTTAGTGATTGAGCCTCCTTTAGTGCAATTGAGAGCTAAATTGCAAGGTGTAACTCTTCCAGAATGTAAATCCTCTTTCAAGTTATCGGCTTACGCGGATGACGTGGCCATACTCATTGGAAGCCAAAGGGATGTGGACATCATGTTGGAAGTGTTTAATGATTTTAATTTTTTATCCTCTGCCAAGGTTAACTGGGGAAAAAGTGTGGCTTTGTTAGTTGGAAACTGGTCCGATGGAACACCAAGCCTCCCAGGTGGTTTAATTTGGTCCAGGGAGGGTTTTAAATATTTGGGGATTTGTCTTGGGGATGAGAATTTTATACAGAAAAATTTTGAGAGATCGTTTAGAAGGCTAAGGGCCATCTTGGTAAATGGAGGGTTTTTTTTGTTAAAAATGCGTCCAACAAGGGGCGTGTTCTTATAATCAATAACCTGGTGGCATCATCCCTTTGGCACAGAATTGCCTGTATGGACCCTCCTGCACATGCATTGTTCAAAATACAAGAAGCATGAGTTAACTTCTTTTGGCACAGTCTGCACTGGGTCCCAGAGAGTCTCCTTTCCCTACCCAAAGATGAAGGTGGACAGGGGCTGGTTCACCTGCAGAGTAGGACAGCAGCTTTTCGTCTTTTGAATGGACCTGTAGACTCCAGCTGGAAAGCTGTGGCATGTGCTAGTCTAAGGACCTTCGAGCGCTTGGGTCTGGATAGGACCCTTTTCTGGATGACTCCAACTCTAATGAACCTTAACAAGCTCCATGTGTTTTATCAGAATGTTTTTAAAGTATGGACTCTTTTAACAGGATCGAGAGCTCAGAACACAAGTTCTCTCTATTGGCTCATGTGGCAGCCTAGCCTGGGAAATCCCATGCTGCTTTGCACAATCATTCCAATCTGAAAAGACAGCATGGAAACTATGGTCTAAAGGCTCGCCTGAGTTAGGGAGCCAATCAGAGAGTGGGGAGGGGTGGAAAGACGGTGACGCATACTACTCGACAAACGGAAGCTTGTAGTTTATTTGGGACTGTTTCTGGATCACATTTAACATGGCGACGAGTGATACGAACCAAGAACAGGGTTTGGCGTTACAGTCTTTCTTCGCCTCTTCGTCTTCTTCGTCGCTCTAACTACATCACCGGGTACAACTGCCATGATTGGCCATGGGGTATGTGTACGCCAAATGATAGACATTCGCAATGTCCAATAAACGGCCGTTGACAATCGTAAACCACACCTCCCCTACGAGAAATTCAATAGGCGGATTCCAGACCATATTTCACTTGTGATATGGTCTGGTGTTAACCAGACTAGTGGCAGCCACTGATCTATGGTTCAATCTTGGAGCTCATACAAGAGAAGCATTTTCCTGCACTTACAGAAGTGTTTTCCAAGGCTGGAGTCATCGCTCTGGGGGACCTCCTGAAGTTAGCAGGACCAGGCTTTGGGAATGCTAAGGTAGTGGCTGAGCACCAGAAGATGAGATCCATCTGTGGGGTCACAAAGTTCATTTTGGAATTTCGTTCATGCTTGACAGAAGGGGGTTTAAGAATATTGGTTCATTATTCAAGGGGTCTAATCCATCTAAATGAGTGAGATCCAGGACCTAATGTTAGTGTGTCTTCAGAAGTTTCTGGTGGTTTTTGAAGAAAGAGCATTTAGCTTTTGTGGGTCCCAATTTAACCTCTGGAAAGGCTCTTTACAAATTGTGTGAAATCTCTAAATATGAAGTGTCTTGAGAACAGAGCTGACACACCGTGGTGTGCTGTGGTCAAACCACAGTGGGGAGTTTCTACAAGTCACCATTCATTAAAAAGGTTGGGGATTTACAGTGGAGGATTTTACATGGTGCAGTTGCCGTTAATTCTTTTATTAGTGTTGTAAATTGTGATGTGACGCAGGAAGACCCTTTTTGCACACTAAGGGAAACTGTGTTTCATGCTTTTATGCGGTGTGTACGACTGAAGCCTTTATTTTCCATTTTACGGAAACTGATTGGTCTTTTTAATGAAAATATGTCAATGGAAACTTTGATCTTTGGTTGTAAATATTGAGAGAAACGATGGTATAAGTGTCAGCTGATGAATTCCATCATTGGGCAGGCTAAGATGGCTGTATATGTTAGCAGGAGGAACAAAGTGGAGCACAGTTCAGGGTACAGCAGAGTAATGGTGTTTACAACCCGGATAAAATCAAGGATTTTCACTGATTTTCGTTTCTATAAAGAAATGAAAGATCTTGAAACCTTCAAGGATATCTGGTGTCAGAAAAGAGCTGTGTGTATCGTCATAGAAGATGAGGCACAATTTCAGAACTTATTAGAGTTTTCTGTACAAACTGATTCATGTTTTGTTTCCTCTGTTATTTCTTTATTTACTTACTTGCTGATTTATTTGTTTATTTAAAAACATCTTTTTTTAACAAAATGACAAAGTGAGATTCTTTTATGTCTGTCGTGTTTAAACTTTTGGTAATAAAGGAATTTGGAAATTCAAAATTCTCTCTCTCTCTCTCTCTCTCTCTCTCTTTCTCTCTCTCTCTCTCTCTCTCTCACACACACACACACACACACACACACACACACACACACACACACACACACACACTCCTTCTCTCAGACCCATGCATGAACACAGCCTTGTGTTAGTTCAGGTGTTTTTACTCACAATAAATCATGTGTAAACTCTAAACATTAATCTGGAGCTGATTTTATAACTGATGCCTCAAAAAAAAAAACCTGAGGATGGTGTGTGTTTGCTCATCTACAGCTTTTTAAATTCTATAACAATGAAAGTTTCACTGTTTATAAAGTTACGATGGCTCCAGGAAACTTTCTCAGATTTCATGATTAAAAATCATCCCTCCTGTTAAAGTGAGAAGTGTGTGATGTTTTAGTGTGAATAATCAGTGTGTTCTTACCTGCAACGGAGAGACTGATTGTGGAAGCGAGAATCATAAAACTAAGACAGATTTCCATCTCCCTCCTCGCTGTACACGATGTGTTCACCTCCACTCACCCAGAGAGACTGAGAGAAGTGTGCCCCCTCACTCAGCCCCTACAGAGAGAGAGAGAGAGAGAGAGAGACCAATCACACTCACTGTTACCTTATTAGAAAGATGAGAGGAAATCATCACACAGCCTCAAGAACAAATCAGAAGAGGCATCTTACACTTTCTCCATATATATCAAAATAACATCAGTGCTGATGAACAGAGCTCCTCCTCCCGGCTCTGAGGTGTGTGACTGATGAACAGAGCTCCTCCTCCCGGCTCTGAGGGGTGTGACTGATGAACAGAGCTCCTCCTCCCAGCTCTGAGCTGTGTGACTGATGAACAGAGCTCCTCCTCCCGGCTCTGAGCTGTGTGACTGATGAACAGAGCTCCTCCTCCCAGCTCTGAGCTGTGTGACTGATGAACAGAGCTCCTCCTCCCGGCTCTGAGCTGTGTGACTGATGAGAGTCGACCACATCACACACTGATTTCAGAGAGGGGAAGCACTCGGCTCTCATATAGCATTAATTCCTGACAGCTGCACAGAGCAGATACACACACTGATAAACCACTGCAGCACACTGCAAATACATCAGCCACACACACACACATAATATATACAGTAGATGTTTTTAATTTAATATTTATATATATATATATATATATATATATATATATATATATATATATATATATATATAAAACAAATAAAACTATGTTGGCGTGCCTAAATTTGGTGATGTATGTGTATAAACTCATGATTGATGATGTTTGTGTTCCTGAGAATAGAATCTTTATTGTTATCGTACAGGTACAGTCACATTTGGGTTGCAGTAAAAAAAAAGTCCTAAAATGTCCAGAATTAGAAATAAAAATATGGATGTTTATAATGATGAGAATGTGGGCTGTAGAACGGTACAGCAGCTTATAGAGGTAGTCAGGGGCAGGTGAAAGGGCAATAGTGCAGTATCAGCTTGTGCGATATTGATTTATTCCTTGTCCATGATTGAGATTTTAAAATCTGGAGATAAACGATATAATCATCCTGAACTGACGGCCGATTCATGAGCTTGGGAATTGCTTGCCGGTGTCGTGTCCAATTCAGACTCCCAGCAGAATCAGACTGCTCTTCATGTGTGTTACAGAATCCGTATAGTGAAGCTGCATATTTCCTCCAGTTTCTGTTGAGAACATGCTATGTGAGGAAAAGGACACTATGAGGCCTGCATGCATGTGAAGGGAAGTTGGATTCTGAACAGCGCACTCACAAAGTCTTCAGCTCATTAGATGCATTTAGTTTCACTGTGAGGCTCTTTGTTGGGATGTTTTGCGTTATTCTGTTGGTTACTGTGGAGGACAATTAAAAACAAACTGCAATCTACCAAGAGAAGAGAAACAGCAGAAATCAGGTCCATCTGCATGTGCACATGAAGGGGAGTCAGATTCTGCAGGGAGTCAGAATTCAGCACAACACAGGCACAAAAACAGCAAAAATAAATCCCTTTCTAATTCACATCACCATTAACATTATTCATTAGATCTGACACGTCACTGTCGGCCCATTTCATCTTTTAGGGACACATTTTGGTCTTTTTTTCTCTTTCAGCTGAAGACTCTTTTTGGCGACATTCCAAATAATTATAATTAACTGGGCTCCTGAGGGCCACAACAGAAAAGTATTTGCCCCATCATCTGGAGGTCACTAGTTCAGATCCTGATGATGTCATAGCCATCCGTGGCCGGAAGCCCAAGAGCTCCGTGCTCTCAGGGAGGGAGGGGTGGTGTACTCTCTGACCCCTGGCTATTACAGTGACGATAGCCAATCATGGGCATCTGTGAGCTCGTGCTCATGGGCGGAGACCGTTTCCCTCTGAGTGTGTTACTCCGCCCCTAATGTTACATCAGCAGCCGCATCAAAAAGATGCAGTCGGCTGGTGTTACGTTCCTTGGAGGACACGCATGAGAGTCTTTGCTGTCCCTGATTGTGTTTCATGAAATGCATTTTTCTCTGAACTGACCTGCTGAGGGCGCTGTTAGAATGTTGCTGGATGATGATGATGATGAGAGGTGAAATGAAGAACATTGATTATCTTGTAACAATGGCAACTGTAAAGGTGTACAAAATTCCCTGCCTTCTTCTGTGTAAATTCCTGTTGTTCCATGTAAAATACTTTGCCTTTAAGAAAATGCGGCACCGCCCCTTTAAGGAGCTGCGTTATATAAACAGGCCCGGACGGTTCTCTTCCACGCCGTCGCGTTCTCGGAGTCTTATGGCTCGTTTGAAGGTCTCTCGGTGCTGTTGTGCGTAAATGTAAGTGCCCTTATTTTCCTTTGTTAGACTTTATTTTGTTGGTATAGCCATTTATAAGTTTGTATTTCAGCCAGACAATCTTTCTTTGCCATTTGAAATGTCTAGCATGTTCTGGGACTCAGCAATATTGTGTTAGCAATCCTACACCGTGTTTTATGTTTGCACGTAATGGCGATAAGGCAGTACGAATTTCCTATGTTGTTTTATGACATTTTAGTACTGTTAATCACCACATCTTTATTACTGTGTGTTCATTATATTTCTTGCAATTATTACCTTCAAATAGTGTTAAATAGGACATGTTTGTTATGGGAATAACTTTAGCATTCTCATGTTAAGTATTTTCCCTTTATTTCTTTCTTTGTCTTAGAAACCACAACCACAACTGTTGTCACAACTTTTGTCACAACACAACTTCAGAACCTTTGACACAGATGCATATATGCACAGAGACAATTAATAAATGGCAAGATACAACCTCTAGAACAGCTGCGTTCTTTCTGACCGAAGAATTAGGCCAGCGGGTGTACGACCAGTACTTTCCTCATCATTATATCCTACAAAAGGGGCGGGGTATATTAGGCAGTGGCAGTGCGAGCTATATATGGCACCCTGGGCAAACACACACCCCTCCCCCCATCAATCCCCACCCACTACTTTTTTTTTTGTTGTTTGTTTTCTAAAACAAAAATTATTTGAAAAAAATTTGAAGAGAACTTTTTTGTTTGTTTTCTTTCTTTCTTTCTTTCTTTCTTTCTTTCTTTCTTTCTTTCTTTCTTTCTTTCTTTCTTTCTTTCTTTCTTTCTTTTTGGCCACAAAAATGATGATTACTGGATGACTGGGTCAGATCATCTCCACAATGGCAGGTCTTGTGGGGTGTTCCCAGTGTGCAGTGGTGAGTCTCTCCCAAAAGGGGTCCAAAGAAGGAAACTGGTGAACTGGTGAGAGGGTCATGGGCACCCAAGGCTCACTGATGCACGAGGGGAGCGAAGGCTCGACCATCTCGTCCCATCACACAGAAGAGCTCCTGTAACACAACCTGCTGAAAAAGTTCCTGCTGGCTGTGATAGAAAGGAGTCAGAACACACAGTGCATTGCAGCTTGCTGTGTTTGGGGCTGTGTAGCTGCAGAGCGGTCAGAGTGCCCATGCTGACCCCTGTCCACTGCCAAAAGACCTACAACGGGGACATGAGCATCAGAACTGGACCAAAGAGGAAAGGAAGAAGGTGGCCTGGTCTGATCAATCACATTTTCTTTTATATCATGTGGATGGCCAGATGTGTGTGTGTGTGTGTGTGTGTGTGTGTGTGTGTGTGTGTGTGTGTGTGTGTGTGTGTGTGTCGCTTACCTGGGGAAGAGATGGCACCATGATGCACTATGGGAAGAAGGCAAGCTGGAGGAGGCAGTGTGATGCTCTGGGCAATGTTCTGCTGGGAAACCTTGGGTCCTCACACTCATGTAGATTACCATGTACCATCTCCCTACCTGGGCGGCACGGTGGTGTAGTGGTTCACACTGTCACCTCACAGCAAGAAGGTCCGGGTTCGAGCCCCATGGCCGGCGAGGGCCTTTCTGTGTGGAGTTTGCATGTTCTCCCCGTGTCCGCGTGGGTTTCCTCCGGGTGCTCCGGTTTCCCCCACAGTCCAAAGACATGCAGGTTAGGTTAACTGGTGACTCTAAATTGAGCGTAGGTGTGAATGTGAGTGTGAATGGTTGTCTGTGTCTATGTGTCAGCCCTGTGATGACCTGGTGACTTGTCCAGGGTGAACCCCGCCTTTCGCCCGTAGTCAGCTGGGATAGGCTCCAGTCCGTGAACCTGTAGGACAGGATAAAGCGGCTGGAGATAATGAGATGAGATGAGTATTCTCAGGTTGGAAGCGCTTTTCTGCCATCTAGTGGATGGAAAAATTATGTTTGTGTGTGTGTGTGTGTGTGTGTGTGTGTGTGTGTGTGTGTGTGTGTGTGTGTGTGAATTGTGAGTGAATGAATGAAGCTGAAAAGTGATAGTCTTAAAAATAAAGTGTGTGTGAACATCATCTCCTGCCTGTCGTGCTCCAGGACTCCACCCACATCAGGGCGACTACTATTGGGGTTTATTTCTGTTTTTCTGGTGGGAAATCAGTAAAATTACAAGTAAAATATCGCCTTTTCCCCAACATGTTCAACTGGTAACAATCAGCTCTAGATGTCACCAGAAGTGTACACACACACACACACACACACACACACGCACACACACACACACTACTGTGCAAAAGTCTTGGGCATGTGTAAAGAAATGCTGGAGAACAAAGACACCTTCAAAGATACGTTTTAGTGAAAGTCTTGCAGAACCAGCCACAGTTCTTCTGGAGGTTTTTTACTGTCACACTTGTTTCTTATTTTTGCAGAAAACTCAGCAGCCTTCATTTTTTTTTTCCTGAAAATGATCTTTTCTGTAATCTGCTGCTTTCTTTACTGTCATTCAGTCATTTTTTTTAAGATGAAGAACAACAACTTTATTTATAACACTTTGCCAGCTTTTCACAGAACCTGTCTAACTCTTCAGCTGATGTTAGAGGATCCTCCAACACGTCTTCAATAACATCAACATCAGGCCCTGCTGCTGAACCTTTTGCCAGGATTTGTTTCAAAAGATTCATCTGAACCTTCTGATTCTGCACAATTTCATCTAGGCGCATCAGAACCTTTCTCTGATAATCTATAAAAACACATAAAAAGGAAACGGTTAGTGTCATGGGTCACATAAAAATGAGTGAGCATTATGCATTTATGAATTAAAGACATAAATTTAAAAAAATGGTTGGATTTTATGATAAAATGCCACACATCAATAAGTAATATTATTAGTACTGGATGTCACTACACAGATATTCAGACTGACAGATCACAAATGGAAGTCATTTATTCATGTAGTGTTTCTATCTTTTCATAAAATGTGTACGCTAGCATGTCTCTTTTGTAAGTAAGAATAGAACTCCCTGTCTGATCTGGTATTTTGCCGTGGATCTGCACTCCTCGGCCTGAACAGCTCTTCAAGGTCCTCTGTCTCGGAGACAAATTTGCAAACCAGTTAATATCTTGCAGAACGAATGGAATTAATTAAGCTAATGGTAAGATTTTAGTTTGTTTTTAATGGATGTAATATGCAAACCTTGGAGATGAATGATATTCCCAAGAGATAAAAAGAAATTCCACCTAAGTGAATTTTTCTATAGATTGCATAATAAATGCATGTAACAGTAAAACAAACTGAAATAGTGTGGAACAGCGTTATGAAACATTCCAAACACCCCAATAAGTAGTCTACATATGTTGTTACAGAATACATTTTGTGAAACAATTTAGTTTTTAAATTTCACCAAACATTCATATTCGGATGCATGTTTATCAGTTTATATTGTAACAATATGAAATAACTGACCAAAGTCATCTTTTGATTGAAATCAGGAGGTAGTTAAACCTTCACAGCTTTAAACCATGGTTTAAAAAAGTGAATGAAATTCCCCATAAAGGATCCACACTAACATTCAGTAACAGGGTTGACACTCAAGTAAGATTTCAAAATGGTGCTGCGGCGCGCTTTCCTGCGGTGGATACTCATACACTAAAATTCGTTAAAATAAACATTTAACGATAACATTTGCATCTAATATATCGTCAGACTTAATCACCTTACATTCACATCTACTATTCTTACCTTGAAAGATTCTGTCGATCAAAGCTCTCCGATTATAACGAAACACCTTCCCTTCGCACGAATAAAAAAACTGGGACGGAAGTCGATCCAACGGGTTTTGAAAGACCGACGCGATCCGGAGCCGCAAAGCATGATGGGATAGAGGTCAGCCCAAAGTTCAGGACATTCAGCATGCCCTTTTCCCGCCAAGTTAACAGGGTGAAGTGGGGTGGTGGAGGGGGTCACGGGATAGGGGCGGGTATTGGCTTTGGAAAAAAAGTGGGGGGATATTGATCATTTCTATGAAAAGCGTTGACGAATGGCCCGAAGGCAGCGCCCTGGAAAATGAAAATGTACATGTTCATTCAGTGAATTTGAGCATATTTTGAATATTTTTGCTTGCTTCAAGCTTTCTGTTGTGTTTACTCTTTTATCCCCCCCCCTCCCCTGGTCGCTGAAGGGGGGTGGGGGGTTACGGATCCGCCACTGGGGGATCACAAAAATAAAAATTCTCAATCACACATCACAGGAATAGAAACAGGCTCAAATCACGGGTCATGGAAATTGGCAATCATGGGTCATGTGAAAGTCCTCCCCTTCAGTTAAAGTTTTGCGTGTACCGAACATGATTTGGGATTAAAAAAAATACCACTAATAGTTATATTCGAGGGTTACAATGCAGATAAACTGATAAGACAAACTGCAAAATCATGAATCTACGAACTTTTATTTCATTGAAATGGCCTCATTCAGCGCTATTTTAAAGTTAAATAAATCACGATCAATTCATCAATAGACCAAGATCACATTGTTAATGTTATTCATAGAGACATACAACAAAATGTACGAAAGCAAATTATTAATACATCGATCATCAAATAGAAAATGCACACAACATGTAGACTAGGACATACGTTACTGGATGGTCGCTGGATAACGTGTCCGTTACATATTACCACTACGTTGTCATTACGTATTACCACTATGTTGTCGTTACTATGGTGTCGTTACGTATTACCACTACTGTACATTGTCGTTACGTATTACTACTATGTTGTTGTTACTATGGTGTCGTTACGTATTACCACTACTGTACGTTGTCGTTACGTATTACCACTACTGTACGTTGTCGTTACGTATTACCACTACTGTACATTGTCGTTACGTATTACCACTACTGTACGTTGTCGTTACGTATTACCACTACTGTACGTTGTCATTATGTATTACCACTATGTTGTTGTTATGACGGTGTCATTATATATTTCCACTATGTTGTCATTACGTATTGGCACGACGTTTTATTAGGACGTGCCTACTACATAACTACGACGTATTTCCCTGACATTACCAGACCACTACCTAACCACTACGTCGTATATACGTATGTGTTTGCTGGGATGTAAAGAACCTGTTCACACTCTGGAAGAAGATTGCCACTGAAAACAAGATGCTGATAGTCACTGGCGCTTTTCAAGTCAAGTCAAGTGAACTTGATTGTAAATTCTGCCATATGTACAGGACAGACAGGATTGAAATAGCGTTTCTCCCACACCCTCAGTGTAAACACAAATAAAGCAAGTATGTCTGTGTGTGTGTGTGTATGTATATATATATATATATATATATATATATATATATATATATATATATATATATATATATATATATCAGAGAGAGAGAGTTCTGTACAAAACTTTTAGGCATCCTATTTTTTAATGAAATCTTTGTGATAGATTTTTATTTTATGACTTCTGCATGGGGGCGGCACGGTGGTGTAGTGGTTAGCGCTGTCGCCTCACAGCAAGAAGGTTCTGGGTTCGAGCCCTGTGGCCGGCGAGGGCCTTTCTGTGCGGAGTTTGCATGTTCTCCCCGTGTCCGCGTGGGTTTCCTCCGGGTGCTCCGGTTTCCCCCACAGTCCAAAGACATGCAGGTTAGGTTAACTGGTGACTCTAAATTGAGCGTAGGTGTGAATGTGAGTGTGAATGGTTGTCTGTGTCTATGTGTCAGCCCTGTGATGACCTGGCGACTTGTCCAGGGTGTACCCCGCCTTTCACCCGTAGTCAGCTGGGATAGGCTCCAGCTTGCCTGCGACCCTGTAGAACAGGATAAAGCGGCTACAGATAATGAGATGAGATGGGATTGTAAGAGAAATGTGACAGACCATAAACTTAAGTACAGAAGAGTTAGGACAGAGGAAGCCATGTTTGCATTAAATAATGATTTATTACTGCAAGACTGGGAATCAGTTTATATAGAGAATAGCATTGATGGAGCATATGATAACTTTTTAAGTATATTCAAATTATTATATGATAAAAATTGCCCACTGAAGCAATATTGTACAAAACAAAACTATAATGAGCAACCTTGGATTACTAAGGGATTACAAAATGCCTGTAAGAAGAAAAACACTCTATATAGAGAATTTATTGAATTAAGAACCAAAGAGGCAGAAAATAATATAAAAAATATAAAAACAAGTTAACGAGTATCATAAGGAGATGTAGGAAGGATTATTATGGTAAATTAATATATAATAGCAAAAATAATATTAAAGGAATATGGAATATATTAAATAGTATTATTAAAGATGGCTCTGGGCAAATACATTACCCTAAATACTTTAATGACAAAGGTATCGAAAATTATAACATGGATGTAGTTGCTAATAGTTTTAATAATTTTTTTGTTAATGTTGGACCAAGATTAGCTCAAAATATCTCTGATCCGGTAACAAATGATGATTGTATAGATAATATTATAAAGAGGAATTCTTGTTCTATGTTTCTTACACCAGTAGATGAGAGGGAAATTACTGATCTAGTTAATAAATGTAGTAATAAAATATCCACAGATTGTAATGATATTGATATGAAACTAGTGAAAACTATTATTGGGGATTTCTAAACCATTAACAAACATCTGTAATTTGTCATTTCAAACCGGTACATTTCCAAGCAGTTTGAAAACAGCAAAAGTAATTCCATTGTATAAATCTGGGGACAAACACAACTTCACAAATTACAGACCTGTTTCTTTACTTCCTCAATTCTCCAAAATTCTTGAGAAACTCAATAACAGATTCGATAAATTCACTGAAAAATACAAACTACTCAGTGATGGTCAATATCAGGGGCGTAGCCATCATTTTAGAAGTGAGGGGGACAAATTGTTCAGAGGTCTATTGAGTGATTTATCATCCTCTCGCATTCAATTAAACCTCTCCTTAGCAGCTAAAGAACCACATAACCACAAACAGCACAGCACCAGGGAACCTGATACCATTGTCTCTGAAACCGGAGAGTTTTGTCTGCCAACTTCTGAGACACAATGGTCTTAGGATCTGGCTGATGTGGTTTTAAAGTGGCCACAGAAGCTCCATCCTCTGCTGTATCTCTGTCTGAAGCCTCTCCCTGCCTGTCAATGCTGCAGCCTGGTCTCTCCCCGACCCATGACCTTCTCCCTGTGCTGCCTATTGCAACACAGACAAAAAACATTTAGTATAAATAATACTCGTTCTGAAATAGCAGTGGAAATGCTAATCTTAGAGTCACTCTTATCCGATATACATTTCTTTAGCCAGTTACAATTTCTCCTGCAATAATATAGATAGTAAATGTGCAAAGTAAAATTTATATAGAATTAAGAATAGTAGTGACATAGCTCGTTATATTCTCTTCTCAGCTGTGACCCTGCATAATCATCCCTGTTGGCCTCTGGTCCACTGTCTCCTCTCTCACCCTGCTCTTTCTATTGTGGCAATAAAGATTAAAAAATATGTGGAAAGCAACGTTTTGAAATAGAATTAGGAATAGCCCATAGTCAGCTGGGATAGGCTCCAGCTTGCCTGCGACCCTGTAGAACAGGATAAAGCGGCTACAGATAATGAGATGAGATGAGATGAGTAATAATGATCAGCAAACTCATGTACTTTAACTACCACAAAAATAAATTAAATCTTTACAAAAATAACAGTCAAAGGAACACAAATACATTTATATTCTTATTTTCTACCCAGAAGTGAGTAATCTTAGAGTAGCCAAAATAGTAACGTTACTCAAGTAAGAGTATTGTTACTTTAGGACACGGGCGATTGCTCTAAGACAGCGAGGGAGGCTCAGCCTTCTCTAAAAATGATGACCATCGTGTAGGATGAATTGCGCTAGGCTTATGTTATAGCCGACCTTATAACATTGCTATTTCAGATCCAGAATCATAGAAAAATATGTGCTCAACCCACTACAGTGCGAAATCATTCCGTTATAACTTTCCCCAGTTCGCCTAATGTGTGCGTGAGTTTTTCCCCCTCGTGACAGCGCGATGCAGCCCAGCCTCAGTGCACTTCAATGGCATTTGGGAGCTCTGCGCTTTTCAATCTCAAAATGCAAGACGGTTATTGGACAAATACTGCGAAAACGCCCGCCCACGGACTCCCAGCCTCACAGTGGGAGGGACATGGCAAAGCTTTCCGTGAGGAGACTGGTGATTGGTGAAAGTGGCCGGATATTTTCTTTGATTGACAGCTCGTTTCAAATATAGACAGGCAGCGGTGAATTTCAGTTCAGTCCCATGCGGATTCGCAAGTGCTGTGGTGTATTGTAAGAAATCAGCTTACATTTCGATTTCATTCATTACATATGGTTTCTACCAGCTTTTTTAGTTTGTATATATTTTCATTGTAAATAAAGTGTAAATATAGTGTTGTCAAGTTTGCTATCTTAGTTCCAGAAATTTCGTTTATTTGAGTGACTGAACTTGAACTTGAGGGGGCTAGTCAGCTAGCAAGAAAGCTGCACACGGATGCCAAGCATTGCTGATTTAATTTTGGCGAAGCCATTTGCCAGTCTTCCTTTCGAGGAAAAAATTAAAATTAAAGAGCAGGGTAGACCAACGCCTCAAATTGACTTGGTGAAAAAGGTCGGGAATAATACTCGTTCCTTTCAGCTCTCCTGGTACGAGAAAGTGAATTGGCTAACAGCAAGTGACCCACATCAACAACAGTAAATAGGCTACTTTAGTAATATGTCATGGATGGACCAAAAATATAGAATCTATTTAAAATATTTATGCTGAGTATATTATATTGGAATATATATTTTTCTGGATATGAATTAAACACAGCTACAATTTGGAAAACATTTTTAAACAAAAACACAGCCGAGAACATTTCACACTACAGAGCTGGATTAAAAGTGAAGGGTTATCAAAATTGTCAATAAAACATTTCTCAGTCAAAATAAGTAAAATATAGGGAAAGTGTCATTGAATGAAATGTGTGGCACCCAGCTCTATGTTTGGCTCCCCAAGGTCAGTGCTTGTGCCTATTCCAGAACACTCTGCTGTTACTGCTGAGGTTCCTGACAAAGAGCTGCTTTCAATAATGATCAATTTTTAAACAACATGCCACAATTTTAAAATATAAAATGTTAAAATATACCCCTCCCCCCCAACACCACCATCATGTATATTGGACAGTAGGCTAATGGGCCAAAAGAACCTGTTATTTCACAGTTAGTGACGCTGCCAACAATCAGCCAGATCAGAGGCAAGAGTATGGGCAAAACTGTTTTTTCTTTTAAAATCTGGAAATATCGTAACCGACCAGCCTCCCCTGTTTGAAAGACTACCAGCCGCCACTGCTTTAGAATAATATTACTCAAGTAAAAGGAAAATGTATTTTGCAACAAAACAACTCTTAAGAGTACAATTTATCCAAAAAGTTACTCAAGTAAATGTAACGGAGTAAATGTAACTAGTTACTACCGCCTCTAAGTTAGCTAGCTAGCTTAACTAACTAAACTGACATCTATTTGTCATCTTTTAGCTAAACGTTATCTACATTCAACAGCATTACTCAACTTACGGTACACGGTTTGTTTGGAAAAAACTGTGTAAAGTCTTTAGCCTCTTGGCTGGTTTACTGAACATACAGAAGTGCTGCCCAGATCTGAATCACACCAAAGATACTCATACAATATTTTCTAAAGTGTCTCTGATCACACACGACAGCGGGGTTTGTTTGCCACCTGAATTCCGCCTGCTCATGATGCGTTTAGAGGCGGCTCGGAAAAACGCGTTTCCATATGTTAAACATGAATTGAGTGATTGTAATGGCTGTAAAAAGTGTGGGGGACAGAGGACACAAATACGGGAAGTGCAGGGGACAGAGGGCACAAATACGGGAAGTGCAGGGGACAGAGGGCACAAATACGGGAAGTGCGGGGGACATGTCCCCTGTGTACCCCGCGTCCGCTATGCCCATGGTCAATATGGATTTAGAGCAAATAGATCAACAGAGCTGGCATTAATGGAATCCATTGAAGAAATCAGTAACTGTATAGATGATAAATATGTCGCTGGGATATTTATTGCTCTTTGTGGCAGTTTGTAGGAGTGGGAGGAGCACAGAAGACGGCAGGCCAGAACTGAGTTTCGTAACTCTTTTTATTTTGACGCTTTTCAGTGGTCTCTTGCACACTCTCGTACACACACAGACACGCACACACACATCAGGTGTCTGGTTGGGGAGAGAGAGCTCCTCCTCTGCTCTCGCGCTCCTTAAATAGGGCGTGGTCACTGGGGGAGACACACAAACACGTTAATCAACATCAGGTGCAGTGATTCTGCCACTTACCTTCCCTGACTCTGCCCTCCGGTCACAGACCGACGCTCGACCACGCCCCCTCTGCCACACTCTTCAAAAAGCTTTTGATGCTATTAATCATGATATATTAATTAATAAGATGGAACAATATGGGATCAGGAGAGCTGTATTAAATTGGATAAGAAGTTATTTGAGCGACACAATTTGTGAAGTTGGGTGACTGTTACCCCTTTTCCACCAAATCAGTTCCAGGGCTGGTTCGGGGCCGGTGCTGGTTCACAACTCGTTCAACTTGCGAACCAGCTGAGAACCAGTTTACTTTTCCATAACTTGGAGTGCTAAGGGGAGCCACGTCATTACGTCACTGTATACGTCAGTTACATCGCCGCGTTTGCATAAACCTTGGCGCAAACATCAAAGCAACAACAACAGGGAGAAGAAGCAGCAACAACAACAACAATAATGGATGACTTCGCATTTGTACAGCTGCTGCTTCTGCACTCTAAGAAATGAAATATGCATGTTGCTGGAGTTAAATAACTAGTTCATGTTAAATTTATTAAATATTGTCGTGTTTAACGATTAAATCAAGTGAGTTTTGTTTTAATAACCTAACAGTTTTGGTTTTTATGATTGTTAGACCTTATTGAGTTGGATTTATGTAATACAGTTGATTAAACTGCATTCAGGTTGTCCCAGTGCGCTCTCCATACTTTCATATGTCAGAGGAAATTGCGCGCGCATCCTGGCAACGGTCGGTAGTTTTCACATGACGTCACAGAGTCGGGGATTCCCTAGTGGCGGCCATCTTGGGGGTCCAGCTTACTGTACGGGTGACTGAGCACACATTGTAACGCGCGAGTACAAAGTCTTCAAAAGAACCCAAGCAGGCTATTTAAAGCTAGCAATGGTGCACACCTGTTGTCATAATAGGTCAGATGATGAAGTCAAGAGGAGCTTTTATGGAATTCCCACTGTACGGGAGCATGAAGGCGAGCAAACAAACTCAGCATACAAAGGAGAAATCTATGGCTTGCGAGAATCAACCGCAAGGATTATCAGCCTTCCAAACACAGCAAAGTCTGCTCCGACCATTTTATAAGTGGTAAGTTGTTTAAATAAACAATCAATTGTGTTTAAGTTTGTTTTTGGAAACCAAAACATCATGTGAACACTCTCTGGAGAATGCCTAACTGGAACTGCTGAGTGTACGTTTACATTGTAATGTACACTTAATATCGCTCGTTTGTCACGTTTCTATTTGACACTTGTCACTTCACTGACGCAAGGGTCATTTTTGAAAAACATTTTAGGTCTATTCTGTATGATTTGATTTGTGACTTTGGGATGCAAACAGCGCGCCTTTTGGCGGATGCCGCCTGAATCGTGCAGATCCGAGCTTTTTTTTTTTAGGGGGGGCGTTGGAGTAGCCTGAGCCCGCCCATCCTAAGTGTGACGCAACACGAGGGCCTGTTGCGGGTCAAGCATGCACTTTGGGAAATGGTTGGGCTTAATATCTTGGCCAGACCAATAGCTCGTAGAGCTTTGCAGTCGCGTTAGCCAGACTAGCATTGGAGTGTCTGATTATAATTTCAAAGTAAATTCTGTATTAAAATTACTAAATAAGCAAATCTGTTACAGTCCATGAAACAGGAAGTATAAGGATGAGAAAAAAACAGTTTAAATCGGAAAGCTGCGCACATTTGCGCAGCCCGAGCGGTGTGCAGGACTGTGTAAATGTGCACATTTTAATACAGAATTTGCTTTGAAATTATAATCAGACACTCCAACGCCCCCCCTAAAAAAAAAAAAAAACGGATCTGCGCGATTCAGGCGGCATCCGCCAAAAGGCGTGCTGTGAATATATAAAGTTGTATATATCAGACAGCCTTTAAAGTTTGATGAAGTCAGTTTCAGGCTTTGGCAGTTTCAGGCTTTGGCAGCCCTGCATAGTCACTTGAAAATGCATCTTTGTCCACTTCGTAGGGGTCAATTCCCCCAATCAAGGCCAGTTTGGCTGCATACCGTTGTCGTGAGATGTCGTCTAATGTATCTATATACTTCTGTTTGCTTGATTTTGCTGACATTGATCTTTATTTTAGAAAACTGACTATATAACTTCATAAATTCATCCGAGATAACATAGCCGGTAGTGGAGATGGTCCGTTTTGTTTGCCCACCAAGATGGCAGCTGGGGGGGCATTCCCCGGAATGCCGTGACGTCAGTGAAAACTATCTATAAAGCAGACGGGGGGAGCAACGGGCATTTTTGTAGAATTCCAGCGCATGCTTCGGCTTGATGCAGATCAGTATGAAAGGTTTTCTTGGTTATCTGGTAAATTTTGATCCACCATCATCAAATCATTATTTCCTGGTAAGTTCAATATGTTTTTTTTACAATATTGAAAGAAACAGTGCATGTTCTACATTAGGCAAGGTACATTTGTGTGTAATTTTGGTTTTGTGGCGGATGGTGGCTGTTAAACAAGGATTAGCCTAAGCATGATTTATTAAACACAAGTTGTTTGGCATCCTAATTAACATCACCGTTGGCTGTTCAAAACGAGTGTAGGAACTCTACAAAAACGTTTGTAGTAGATAAATAAATAAAGTGTCATGCAGACACTTGTGTGCGCTGGCTCAATGTTAACGGATGCTTTCCGAATATTTGCTCCAAGCCTTTATTTTTAGGCTGTCATCAGGCTGAATGTACGGGTGTCCGTAACAGATGTTTGTTTGCACAATAACTTTTGTAATGGTGGCCGGATTTTTACTTTTTCCCGCTAAAACTTAGGGGAGGCTACATGAACCGATTAGCTTTTGGAAGCCAACATTGCCTGACGAGATGGCCACGCTTGACTGATGGTCGAGGAATCATGGTCAATCAGTCAAATTTTTTGGTTGTTGGTTAAAAAAAGTAACCTGTAAATATTAACAGTAGAGTAAATGCTGCAAGATTGCAGTTCACCATCTCATTCGATGATTTTTTTCGAGAGAAGTGAACAAATTGTTCATCACACACAACTATTCACAACTTGTCTGTACTAAAGCAATATAATTATTTAGCGAGAGTGCTGGCAGCAGATGGCACGGGCATCGGAACGTTTGCGAGAAGTAATGGCACAGGTTAGCGCAGGCGACAGCATGAAGCCTGAAAAGAAGGTTTGCTTGGCTTAGGATTTTCTAGGTTGCACGATCATAAACGGCAACATGTAAGGTAATGATGATCATCATCTTGCTTTATAAATAAGCCGAGACTGCACTACCGCCGTCTGCAACGAAATGAAATGAGCGGCGTCTCGTCAGAACTGTAGTTGAAATGAGCCACGATAATGTTTCAAACAAGATTCTGATGCTAATCCTTGACGCATCCGTTTTCAACGCTAGCATTCAAACAGTTTTCAAAATATGGGACCATATTGTCTTCCGCCTTCATACAAGCTTCTCAGCGCAGTGATTACTCCATGTTTCGCGCTGTGCAGATTTTAAAGTTATGAGAGTGGAAGGCGGCGCCTGCACAGTGTGTGTGTGTGTGTGTGTGTGTGTGAGCCGCGGCAGAGAAATAAGCAGGCAAACGTGCAGGCGGCAGGGGCGACTCGAAATGGCTGTTATTTCAAATTGCATGTTGTAAACTGATCAGTTAACCGACTTTAACCGACTAACGAGGCTCGGTGACCGGTCAAGAATATTTTCAGTTTTCGCCATCACTAGTAAAGATAATCTGGCCTCTTTAGCTGGGGCAAGGGCATGTTTATATTGCTTATTGGCTGTAGATTTCCACGTTCTGAGAAAATCTACCATGGTTTACTATGGTTTTTATGTAGTAACCATGATTCTACCATGGTATCTCATGGTTATTCTAAGTACTATGAACCAACCATAGTATTACTATGGTTCATCCATGGTAGTAACCATGGATCTACTATGGTATTTCATGGTAAAACCATGGTTAATTTTCGTAAGGGTTGCATTCTAAGGGTACTGTATGTCATTTTATGTGGTGTGTTACAATTGGCATCAATTTTGAATTTCATATTTCCAGCTCACGACAGGAAAGGGGCTCATAATGGATGCAAAGACTGTGGCTCTACAGTAGTGGCGAGTATAGAGTGCTCCGAGATGATGCTAAAAATAGTAACACTGCGCGTGCGCGGCCATCTTGGAAGTCACTCGTTCCAGAGCGCGCATAGAGTGCACATCATAGAGTGCACATCATAGAGTGCACATTTAGCGATTCGTTTCCGCGTTAGACGGCTTAGAAGCTTTGATTTTTTTAAGAATTTAGACATCTGAAGTGATGGAGCGCTACTGTGAAAGTTTGGATAAGCAGGCACGGGAGCGTTATGCTGAGAAGGCACGTTTCATTGGGAATGTAGATCCATACACTGTTAGTGAGAAGGAATGGAAAGCTGACCCCAGCTTGTTGCCGCATGTGACATACATCGATCTTGTGAACTATCTAGTGTTTCACCCAAGTCCATTTTGTGAACTAAAGGATTTCCAGAACTACAAGAGTATGGAAGCATACGATAGATTTGTGTCCGGTTGGGTCCGCGATGTGTCGGTGTTTACTGCTGAAGACGGAGAGACAAATGTGATCAGAGGGAAAGTGTTACACTCGCAGAGTCTATCCCAGCCTAGTCTACACCCCTGGATAATAGTTGACAAGAGACATGCTATTTTGTGTGCACATTGCAACCGCATTGCTGGACTTGGGGAATGTTGCTCCCATGTTGCTTCCCTGTTGTTTTATGTTGAAGCGGCCACGAGACTGAGGGAAAGAACGACGGTCACACAACAGCCGGCATACTGGATGCTACCGGTAACTATGAAATTAAAATAACTATTTTAGTAACTATGAGATTCAAGACAATATTAACCTACCTGTCACAAAGTGATCAGAACAAATCCGGATACAGTCAAGTTGTCCTAAATTTGATCGGTTAATGGCAGCCAGCCACTGTCGTCTCCTCCGCTCGCTTTTCTACTGTGCTGCAATTCCCGGGTTAGTCACGACTTTGGGGAGTCTGTGGAAGCTTTTGCCACCTTTTTCCCCTTGGTTACTACAGCCAACAATGACACACGTATTCGTCATTGTCACCCCTTTTTGCTTCGCTGGACAACAACAATGCACTGACACAGTGACCTTTGACTTCCAATATGGCCGCCGCTGGGTGCGCACTGACCTCGAAGCACTCTCGTTTTCTTTTGGATGAGGGGGAGGGGGCATGAACTGAGAGAAGACCTGTTCCTGCAATTTTCTAAAAAGTGCAATGTTGTTCATTTATGTATATTTTCTGTCTTTTAGGTTCTAAATGTGGAGATGCAAGCAGTGCACTGAAACTGTACCTACAAGGTACCAATTACTAAAACATTACAAATTAAATCACTGTCGTTTTGGTCGGGGCCACTCATATCCATGCACGTACTATGATTGCCCGTGTTCATTTAAAACATGGAGTGCCCTTAAAACTCATTTGAGTAGGTATCATGTCAATGTTTCATCTGAAGCAAGTACAGAGGTTGTAACATTTACATGTGTTTTGTGTCCAGGAAGTGTCCTATCATCTAGTGCACAGTACTTTACCCATATCAACAATCATTTGAAAAACTATGAAACTGTCAGTTGTGTTTCAAAATTGTTCATTTATGCTACCTTCAAATCTCACAAGAATAGGAAACATGCCACTTGCACAGTAAAAGACTTTAAGGATGGAGTGGTGAAAGTTACTAAAACAAGTGAACAGTTATCTGAAGAACTTGATCAGCAATTTGACGTAATTGATATAGCAGAACCAGGTCCTAGTCAAGGTTTAATTGAGTCAGACATAGTAAATGAGAATCTACAAGACACAATTATTCAGAAATTGGCATCTGTTCTTCTGAAATTGGAGATTTACTCACATGTACCAAGTTCAGCAATTGATGAGCTCCTTGCAGAATTGCACTTTCTTTTCAATTCTGCTGTATTGCCTGTATCAAACAGTATTACGGTTGATATTTTCAAAAAGCATGACCTTCACATTGATCAGTCAATAATTGATGAACTGAGCACTGCAATTTCTTCTCAGAATCCTTTGGTAAAAGCAATAGCTACAGATGGTCAATTAGCTACATCTTATAAACGAAACCAATACTACAAGGAGCACTTTAAGGTTGTGGAACCTATTGAGTATGTACTTGATGCAAGGTCAAAGAAAACCTTTCAGTATATTCCCTTTCTCAGGTCTCTACAACAACTTCTCAGTCACAATGATATAGTTGAAAAGGTTGTTGATGCTCATGCAGTACATCCAGTAGATCCGCAGAAATTTCTGTCATTCAGAGATGGAACACATTACAAGAACAATTCCTTTTTTTCATCGGAGGATTTAAGAATCTGCATATGGTTGTATATAGATGACTTTGAACTCTGTAATCCATTGGGAACATCATGAAAGAAACATAAACTCTGTGCAGTGTACTGGGTCTTGGGTAATTTACCTCCTGGTAGTTGTTCAGCCTTGTCCTCCATTTACTTAGCATTGCTGTGCAAAAGTGTTTATGTGAAAGAATTTGGTTTCTCAAAGATATTTGAGCCCCTTTTGAATGACTTGGTGATCTTGGAGCAGCAAGGGTTGTTTATTCCACAGTTGGGAGCAATTGTGAAGGGCACAGTGCAGTGTGTTATTGCCGATAATCTTGGGGCACATGGGCTTGCGGGTTTTGTGGAAAGTTTTTCCGGGAAGTACTTCTGTCGATTTTGTACTGCTCAGCTTAGTGATATCCAGTCACAAGAAGTCAAATCGGGAGCCTTCCAGCTCAGAAGCAAAGAGAATCATGAGCTACACATCAGAACGGCTCAGGAAGGACAAGTGAATTACTTTGGTGTAAAGAGATCTTGTGTTTTAACGGATAGTCTAACACACTTTAATGTACTTAGAGGTTACCCCCCAGATATTGTGCATGATCTCTTTGAGGGCATAGTCCCTGTTGAACTGGCACGTTGCATTGGTGTGCTTCTCTTGAAGAAGCACTTCACTCTCAATCACATTAATGATGTCATTCGTTTGTTTCCATACAAGTGGGGGGATAAGACTAATCACCCTCACATGTTACCCCAAGCATTCCAAAGGAAACAAAGTATAGGTGGCAATGCCCATGAGAATTGGTGCTTCCTGAGATTACTTCCTTTGATGGTTGGTGCTCTAGTTCCCATTGGTGAACCTGCGTGGCAGGTGATTTTGACTTTAAAGGACATTGTGGAGTTAGTTGTTGCTCCTATTCACAGTGCAGAATCATTGGGATATTTGGAGAGCAAAATCTCAGAGCACAGAAAGCTTTATCAGGAGGTGTTTCCTGGTCAAAACCTGTCACCAAAACATCATTTTCTGGAGCATTATCCAGAGCTGATTAGATGTTATGGTCCCCTTGTTGCGCTGTGGACCATGCGGTTCGAAGCAAAGCATAGCTTTTTTAAGCAGATTGTTAGACATGCAAAGAACTTCTGAAACGTAACTTTGTCATTGGCCAGAAAACATCAGCTAATGGTGAGCCATCACATGCATACTGTACATCTGATGCTGAAAAATCTTCCTTGGAGGTAACCCAAGTCTCAAAGGTCCCCATTGATGTCTTAAACAACGATGTTTTGAATTCCCTTACTCAGAAGTACCCGGGGATCACTGCTGTAAACCTTGCTCATAGTGTAACCATTAATGGCATTAATTACAGAAAGGGCATGATAGTAGTGCATGGATCATGTGGGGACTTCCAGAATTCTCAGAGATAATTCAGTTGTGTGTTTTCTGTGATTGCCTGAGCCCCATTGTAAGAAAACTGTGCTCATGGTATAGGGAACACTACCGAGCCTTTGAGTTGATTCCGACAAGTCAGCTTGAATTTCTGGATGTCAGGGAACTTGCTGACCGGTTCCCCTTGGCAGACTACAAAACAGGATCCGTACGAATGGTCACACTGAAGAGATTTGAGCATGTGGCCGGTAATGTAACATTTTAATTTCTCACTTATTAAAAGTACACTATGTAATTTTTTTCAAGTTAATCACCTTTACAAGCCAACCAAAGGTTAAAAATTTCCACCCCTCTCTCATACCAAGTTTCCCACCTCTGTCATATCAAGGTGTCTTATTCTATGTGTTAGATCACTTGGTCTGTGTGTTGGCATGATTTATTAAAATGTTATTAGTTATATGAAATAATCATGTAACATGTATTTTTCATTACCCATCTGAGATTTTATTAAATTTAAAAATGTTGATATGTTAGAGCTGAAAGACCAATAATAGACATCTTTAGCTGCGAAACTTACAGTACTTTGGTCAGACCAGTAAATATTAGTTTATTACTTGGTAAATATTCATGAAAAGATCAAATTTTGGAATGGGCAGCATAGTTGCAATGCCTACTCTGGCCACCATCCTACATACTCTACTTTTAACAGGTGTTTTCTGCAGGCGTTTTAGGCATAAATGGGTTAAAGTTTCAATACTCAATTCAGAATCACTTCAAATCATCATTCAGAATACAAAAAATATGAAAGAAAAAATGTGAAAAGCACAATACTTTGCATCATTGCTGTAATAATATGTATCACCTGATCCTAATTACTCTTGTTACGGAAATGTGCTTTAATTTTCAGACTGAATTCAAGATGGCTGCAACCCTAAGGGTCGTCCTTGGCACAGACAACGCCAGCAAATTGATTCTTCCATCCGGAATACCGGATTCAGTCGAGGACCTGAAAACAGAAATTGCAAGACAGTGCAGTTTGTCAGGAACCGTTAAGTTTAGACTACAGTACAAAGACATTGACTTTGACAATGAGTTTGTGAACTTGTCATCTACTTCAGATCTCCAAGACAAGAGCACAGTAAAAGTGATATACCTAACAAATGAGTCTGACATTAGCCCTCACCCTGATGCAGCTCCTCTTTCTCAAGGACTGGATGATGTGGCCTGCGTTTCACCATCGCCGTCATGGGCAGACACACAGATACTTTCTTCCCCCGCATCTACATCAAGTTCATCTCTTCGCTCCAAGCCGTGGCCCCAAACCTTCCAAATTCCACAATTTTCTTATGAGGTTGAGGTTCAGCTGGAAAGGGCCAACAGTGCATACTGCAGCAGTGGCACTCTTCTTACTCCAGGGTTCAAACTCAAGTCCGACATCCTGGAAGCTTTAGTGTCTGAAATTATGAAGTACAAGGTGTACCCTACAAGCGCAGAGTTTGATACAGTGGCTGAGGCTCTAGTAACAAACACCCATGCTTGAAGGAGCAAGGGTCTGCATGTGGCTACTATGGGTGGAAAATTAGTTTAAAATATAAAATGGGCAACTACAGAACCAAACTGAGGAGCATTGGTTGCCCAGAACTTTGCACAAATTCGATGAAGGGAAAACGTAACCCAAACCAACGAAGCCCCAACCAGGTGAAAAAGCCACGCAAAGCAGAAGTTAATTACTGTCCTGCCTATCCTGCGGGTGCACTGAAAGAGAGTCTTGAAGAGGAACGGAAAACGCTTCTTTTGGAGGTGCAGAAGAAAAACCAGCAACAAGTAAAAATTAAAATGGAAAAAACATTTGCCTACAGAAGGCAGGAAATCGTCCAGGACATGCCCTTCATCACCGAGCTCAAACGCAGATGGCCAGCTCTTTTTTCTGAGAGTGAGGTAATGTAGATTGTGTCCTTGTTGTGCATCTTTGTTCTGCATATACAGGTGCAGGTCATATAATTAGAATATCATGAAAAAGTTGAATATTCTTTGTCACTGATTTCAGAAAGTGAAACCCATCTATTGTATAGATTTGTTACACATGGAGTGAAACATTGCAAGCTTTAATTTCTTGATGTTTTATGATAGTGGCTCACAGATGATAACGCAAAATTCAGTGTCTCAGAAAATTAGAACTTTACAGAGTAATATGAGGAATGTGACATTTGTAGCCGATCAGTGAACTTCATGCTTCATTCTGCTGAATAACTCTATGGGGATGTTGATGTAGTGGTTAACTTCAGCTGAAGCTTTTTTTTTTCTTAACAGTGGGTCAAGATCCTGTCTTCCCTGCAGGGATAATGGTATGCCTGAGAACTTTTCACAACACAGACTAAACACTATATTGTTAAGGCTTTTGTCCCAGGTTGTCCACATCTGATTTCAAACAGTCAAACATTCTGTCAAAGGGGGAATATCAACAATGGTTTCATTTCCTTTTGAATGATTTTTGTCTGTCTTGTGTTCTGTTTTAGGTAAATGCCGAATTTACCCGCATCACGACTGTACCACTTCTGCCAAAATTCATGTCCCAGCTAGATGGCTACTCTGATCGCCTACTGAAAGTGTTCAGAAATAAGGGGGGTGAAGCAGGACACAAAATCAGACTGATGACGGCAGCCATGGACAAGGTATAGTTGAATTATGTGACCTTTTCACATTAAGAAATCTGACCTTGCTTCCCCTTTACTACCTGAGGGCCATGTGTTGCAGTGACCATAGATATCATATACCTACATAGTGTATTGCCTATTCCTTACTATTGGGGGCAATTTGGCTATGGCACCGCCATATGGGTCGGGTCATGAAGGGTCGTTGCTCCGTTGACTTCCATTCACTCTGCACTTGCCTGTGATTGCCCCCTAGGCAGAATCTAGATGCAGTACCAGCCGGAAGAGAGAGATAAAAAACAACAGTTTTTGTTATTAATTATATTGACACTAACTCTTAAATAGTTGGTGATGTTGACAAGGTGCATACAAACTGAAATTCACAGTGGGTCAAAATCAGGGACTAAGTCACGGGCCAAAGTCAGTATTTACTCAAAAATTGACCGAAATTGTGTGTGCATGCACTTAAAACTAGAAAAATCTCACAAACACTCCCATCATGGTAGTTCAAATGTGCCTACACACATACAGTATAGGCTACATATGTAATCCTGTTCTGTTCTGTGCTGTGAATGGGAGATATCACTATTACTAGGCCTGGGCTTATTCATAAATCTTGTGTGATGCACAACATGTTGTTTTCAAGTCATATTCCTAAATATTAATGGTGTATGTGGGCCAACGGCAATACACATTTAAAATGATCTCGCGGGCCAAGTACAATGACACGGCGGGCCGTATTTGGTCCCTGGGCCTTGAGTTTGACAACTGTTGCTGTGGCTATGATGAAACTGAAAGCCTCAGTGACAGTCTTCCAGAAAGTTGAATTTTTAAACTTAATCATGAACTAACATTTCCTGCCTCTCCAGCTCGCTGCATTTTGCAGTCATAATGCACAGAGTTTTGGCATCCTCTGACTGTAGATGATTGGCCTGGTGTCTGTTGATCAGACACGGTCAACCGGCTCAACTTGGGTGCCCTTTTCACTCAGTCAACAGTGCCGCACACACCATCTAGATATGATACATATGGCAGTGACGTCTGTCTGTCTGTCTGTCTGTGCGTGCGACTGTCTGCTTGTTGTGTCGCCTGCAAGGAGAGCCGAACACGTGCGGTCATACACACACTTGTCTTAAGCCCTATTCGCACGGGATTAGTATTACCTGTGAACCTCTGGCGATTTGTAATAATTGCAGAGAATGTCTGAGATGTTGGTCCCGTGCGAATGCGCCATGTCTGTAATTTGTAAAGTAATAATTCTGCCGCAAATTACCTACTATATTTTGTCAAACACAGACGTCCAGTGACAATACTAGTCCCGTGCGAATACGCATGTCCGTGTTTGTTATTGTAATTGCGCGCGTTTTATATCTTTTCCGGTTACTGTGAGTAGGCTAATGGAGGCTACGGTTGAAATTTTCATGAGTACTGTTTAAGGGGCAAGTGGTAGTCGTGCCCCATACCACACTACATGGACTCCGCTTCCCAAATACAGCAAGAAATCCAAGAGGAGAGCTCGGAGATTTTTGACCTGGATGACTTGTGTGGCTGCTTTCGGTAAGGAACATTTTTAATATTTCATAGCTATAGCCAGGCCATATCCTCCTTGGACTAGGGATGCGAAAACTAAAAAAAATCTTGTCCGACCACCGAGCCTCATTAGCCGGTTAAAGTCGGTTAACCTATGAGTTTAAACAGGGATGCAAACGGCGCGCCTTTTTCACGGCTCGTGCAGATCCGATTTTTTTTTTTTAGGGGGGGCGTTGGAGTGTCTGAATAATTTCATCAGAGTAAATTCTGTATTAAAATTACTACATAAGCAAATGCCTTACAGTCCATGAAAAAGCCGTGAAAAAGTCGGCATCTGCGCCTTTAGTTTGTGTGGAGAGATGTGATCTGCAATAACATGCATTGTTGGCTACAGACCGAAACATACTTTCAGAATGCACTGGCCAAGGCAGGACTAAACTCCATGTGCCTTCTAATAATAATTTAAAAAAATAATAATAGTAATTTGTAAGCTAAAAAGCCTGTGTCTGCACTTTCTTCTTTCGCTGAGTGGCAGCGGGAGGGCGGGACATGACTGAATGGGTGTTTCTGATTTGTCAGCTGTCTTTAACTGGGGCGGGAGGGCGGGACATGACTGAATGGGTGTTTCTGAAGTACAGGATGTTACGACATATCCAGTTGTGATGTCTGTAAATTGAGTAAATTACAGACTTTGCTTATCCCGTGCGAATGCAAGGGATTTAACACAGAGGTTGGGTGGGAATTTACAAATGACTATAGGTTGACAGGTAATACTAATCCCGTGTGAATAGGGCTTTAGACAAACACGCGCACGTGCATCTATGTGTCGCATGATATACATGATATACCTACAGTGTTGGCAAGGGGAGGCAGATTGCCATCTCTGATTACACTTGTTTTTAATCTGTACCTTGCCAATCCTGTTTATTTATCTTGCCTCAAATTGTATGTGAGTAATAGAAACATTGGGGGGGGGGGGTCCCCAATGTAGTGACTGCCATAAGCCTGAGGTACTGTAAGGGCTTCTTTCTTTCTTTCTTTCTTTCTTTCTTTCTTTCTTTCTTTGTGTTCTAATGTTTTTTGTTTCATTATTTTAAAGGTAACGATCATACTTAACTGTTATTTGAACCGGACATTGACTCTCATTTAAGTATTCCAATCCTTCAGGTAACCATTGGTCCCAGAAAAGTTGGAGACCCCTGCTTTATATTGAAACATTTTTGAAATTCTCTACCCCCCCCCCCCCCCCCCCCCCCAGAATCCCAGTGTTCAGATTCGCAGAGAATGTGTCCTCAAAGGGCTATGCATCTACCTAAATGAACAGCCTGAAAGCCTAGTAAGGACCTACCTGGTAAGCTGTAATTAAGGTGGGGTTTACATTAGACCATATCAGCGGATCATCAGATTAACGTTTTTAAAACGATTAATGTGCACACAGCAACGCCAATACACGATTCGCGTGCACACAGCAACGCCAATACACGGATACGCTCGGCTCCGCAGGCATCCTGCGCTCCAAATCACTCCGCCCTGAACAGCGAGTGCCCTCTGGAGGGTGCGCACTCCGGCCCTGCGCAGCTCACAGAGCGCGCGAGTGGAGCGCACGAGCAGTGATTCGGGACTGAGCCGCTGTGTGTGTGATCTCAGTGCATGTCGGGCATGCGCGTCACTTACCACTTGCAAGTGGAAGGATGGCAAGCCTAAAGACAATCATAACTACACAATGGGCAGTATTTGCATCAGTATTTGCAGTATTTTCATACTTTTATACTCTTTAATGAAAGGTGATACAAGGCAGAAGTCCGCGCCGTTTTTCAGCAGTCGCGTCACATGACCAACGCCAGTGAATCAGGAAGGTGGATGTCACAGTGACGTTGTCCAATGACGACGCCAGCTAGAGCTCAGCACAGCGTATCCACGTATCCTCAATGTTTACACAGCACCGGACCAGACACGATCTGGATTGAATACGTGGACGCTGGCGGATTCCCGTTTCCCGGCGTTTCCAGGCGTTTTAATGTAAACGGACAGTGCATCCGCGAAGAAAACGAGACAGATACGGTCTAATGTAAACTTGGCCTAAGAGTATGGACCTTACCTTAGTAATAGTCACTGATGTTAACACACTACTTTTTGCCAGATTGAAATTGAGGCTACGGTGGAGGAAATGACGATTTGATCCCCTGCTGATTTTGTTAGTTTGTGCAGGTGCAGGTCATATAATTAGAATATCATGAAAAAGTTGAATATTCTTTGTCACTGATTTCAGAAAGTAAAACCCATCTATTGTATAGATTTGTTACACATGGAGTCAAACATTGCAAGCCTTAATTTCTTGATGTTTTATGATAGTGGCTCACAGATGATGAAAATGCAAAATTTAGCATCTCAGAAAATAAGAATATTACAGAGGATCAATAATTAATTTAAACAGAAAATGTTGAGCTTCTGAAAAGTATTCTCATTTCTATGTGGTCAGCACTTGGTTGAACCTCCTTTTATATGTTATAACTGCATCGATGCTCAGCCTGTGGGCACTGTTCAGGTGTAGTGGATGTCCTGGATGCTTTAATTGCATGCTTGTGGTCATCTGCATTTTTGGCTCTGATGTCTCTCATTTTCCTCTTAATAATACCCCACACATTCTCTATAGGGTTCTGATCAGGAGAGTTTGCTGGCCAGTGAAATTAACATACTTTTTCAGAAGCCTTTAAACATTTTCTGTTTAAAACACCCTTTATTATTGATCCTCTGCAATGTTATTTTCTGGGACACTAATTTTTGGTTTTTCAACATCTATGAGCCAAATATCAAGAAATAATTGCAAAGAATATTTCATTCAGTGTGTAACACATCTATACAATAGCTGGACTTGAAATGAGGGACAAAAACAACTTTTTCATGATATTCTAATTATAATACCAGCACCTGTATACTGACTAACAAGTGAACTCTGTAATTGTAATGGTTTGTTTATTTTAAGTGTGAGAGAAAACCAATTGTATGTTTCATGTCATTGTCAGGATGTTGATCCTGAGGCAACCCGTGGGATGGAGGCCATCATCATGGGGATCTACGTCATAATACATGAGGGAGCAGAGCCCGACGAGGATCCTGAAGATGTTGGAATCGTCATAGAAGGGGTGGAAGTTCTGCACGGTCTGAGGAACACTGCAAATGCATGTGCGCTGCTGCTCGGCCTCATTTACTGCCTGAATTTAAGTTACCCGAAAGAGTTGAAGAGCACATTTGAATTTCTGCAGAAAGTAATTATGGAGTTGGATGGCAGCCGACTCTCCACAAAGGTGCAAGTCCTTAAAAACCGGCTCCTCCAGTGATCTTTTCAACTTGTGTCCTCTCAACATATGCAGTGCTAGTTGGATAACACACACACACACACGCACACACACGCATACGTATTGTCTCTCACATACAGCATTGCTGATCATTTGAATTGGAGATGGGGGTGACTATGTGTAATGGGGTGAAATTGAATGGAACGCCATCAAGGAACGTTAACCAATGAATGACACTCTGTGACTCAAGCCGTGTTTCATTGCTCAGAAGAGGATGGCTCATACCTGGAAAAGAGACCTGTAAAAAACAGCCTATAACTCCTTTAGTCAACACAGGACTTTGCTGCAAGGCATGGGAATGAGTCAGAGTGGCGGACTGCTTGCATTGTTGGATTTAAAGAACGTCCTTGGCTTTACAGATGAAACATTGGTTGAATTAAGGGACTTGTTGGGTATTGCACTGAAATCTTGGGAGTCCCAGTAGGTGGTACTGGTTTGTGATTGTTGGCTTGATTATATTTTTGTTAGATTGTATAAAAAAGACCACATTGTTCTTGTCAGTCCTCACTTGACATGCTGGATCAGACAATATTTTTGAGCAAGGAGCTTAGTTTATCATTTTACTGTTGTCTGAAGTATAACGATTGTACAAAAGCACCCAATATCTCATCTCATTATCTGTAGCCGCTTTATCCTGTTCTACAGGGTCGCAGGCGAGCTGGAGCCTATCCCAGCTGACTATGGGCGAAAGGCGGGGTTCACCCTGGACAAGTCGCCAGGTCATCACAGGGCTGCACATAGACACAGACAACCATTCACACTCACATTCACACCAACGGTCAATTTAGAGTCACCAGTTAACCTAACCTGCATGTCTTTGGACTGTGGGGGAAACCGGAGCACCCGGAGGAAACCCACGCGGACACGGGGAGACCATGCAAACTCCGCACAGAAAGGCCCTCGCCGGCCACAGGGCTTGAACCCGGACCTTCTTGCTGTGAGGCGACAGCGCTAACCACTACACCACCGTGCCGCCCAGCACCCAATATATGATATTCATTATGTTGTCATTTTATTTTGAGTTTTTTACTTGGCACAGTGGTCAATTTGTTAAGAACAAAGCTGTGGAGGGTTACATAACTTTCCCCTACTGAAGTCTTCAGCTTGTTTTTTTTTTTATGCTGTTAGACTTTTTGTTTGCATTGGTAATGCTGCCAAATGTTTTCTGTTTATAGATAGCCTAAGGTTTTTTATGCACTTAAAGATGCCTGTGCACTTTACAACAAAGGCTTTTTTTTTCTTTAAAGTAACTTGAATCACCTTTCTATTTTTTTGCCAAATGTTTAGTTTTTCAAATTGAAAGATGCACTTGGGCAAACAAATAAAACTGAGTTAAATAGTTATTTTGTGTTGTTTACGGTACTTTTAAGTAGATATTGTTGGAACAAATGCAGACAGTACAGAACGCCGAAATGTAAATTAAACAAGTTTATTAAATAAATCCAACATAACTCTGTTCACCAAATGCAACGTGACGTTGTTAATTAAATCCAACATAACTCTGTTCACAGCCCTGTGATGACCTGGCGACTTGTCCAGGGTGAACCCCGCCTTTCGCCCGTAGTCAGCTGGGATAGGCTCCAGCTCGCCTGCGACCCTGTAGAACAGGATAAAGCGGCTACAGATAATGAGATGAGATGAGAACTCTGTTCACCAAATGCAACGTGACGTTGTTAATTAAATCCAACATAACTCTGTCAGCTAAATCCAACATGGCTTTATTTAATACCGTCCATGCAACTGTGTGTAGTAAATCTAACATAACTCTGTTGAATAAACTCAACATAACTGTATTCAACACATCTAAATTAACACAGTTTCGTGGGACCGGTTGCCATAACTCGGTTAAGTAAATCCAACGTTTTATTTTTTTGAGTGTGGCTTTACGGTGCTTCATTGGGATCAGAAAACAGCAGATCCAATATCTGTGTTGATGGACAGGTTTTGAGTGGACGGCGATTACGTTCTAGGAGACAGGTAATAACCTAATAACGTTTCGACTCTTACTTACACTGAACGTGAGATGGTTATGTTAGCCTTTGTTATGAGCTAACGTTAGCCAGTGTTATGTCCCTGCTGGAATCGTCACAAATTCACAAACATATTACTGGCGATTTTTAAGTCACCGCTCATATCTACCACAGCGGTAGATATGAGGATGCTTAGCTCTGTAATGAACTTCACTTACTGAAGTGAATGTAAACAAACTGCATGGAAATACAAGTGAATGATTTATGTTTAACCTCGTTTCTTTAACCCTTATGCCTCACGAAGGACATTCTTGGCTTGTCAGTTGTTAATTTTCTTTATTATTTTGACTGTTCATACAGATAGAAATATAATAAGGTCAACAGAATATAAAGTACGGCAAATGTGCTGTACATTAACTCCACAAGTAAATGTAACACTTATGTTTCCGACACTCACACATGCACATTTATTTCTCAGTACACATCCCACTCTCATCTAAGGGGAAAAAGAGGCACAAGGGTTAAGTACCATGATGAATATTTGTTTGAGTATTGATGACTCTCCACACAACATGTTTATTTACCTATACATTTTTCTCTTTACAGGTAATATTGCGACTGATGGCAAGACAGAGATCACATGTTGTCTTGGCACACCCAAGATCTCGCTACTGGTGGGACACAATTGTTCCTGATTTCACCCCTCACCAGTTCATGCAGAATCTCCGTGTGTCCCGAGAGTCGTTTGAGTATATCTGCAGTCGGGTGAGGCATGTCTTGGGGAGAAGGAACACAAATTACCGTTTGCTGAGAGGTTAGCGGAAATGGCTGCTCTCTTTCAGAGTCGTTGGAGAGTGCCACAGTGTGTTGGTGCAATAGATGGAAGCCACATTCCCATTATAGCACCAGAAGAGTATCCCCGAGACTACTACAGCCGGAAGGGATGGCATTCGGTTGTTCTACAAGCAGTTGTAGATGGCAGAGGTCTTTGCTGGGATGTGTGTGTTGGCTTTCGAGGGAGTGTGCATGACGCAAGAGTCCTAAAACAGTCACATTTGTGGGAAGTCCTAAGTGACGGGGAATTTCTAGGTCAAAGCAAAGTGACCATCTCTGGCTGTGAGGGTGGACATTACCTGACAGGTGATCCAGCCTACCCCATGCAGAACTGGCTGATGAAACCCTTTTCTGACACTGGCAGATTGACCCCTGAACAACACACCTACAATTACAGCCTCAGCAGTGCACGATCGGTTGTGGAAATGGCATTTGGGAGATTGAAAGGACGGTGGAGGTGCCTACTAAAAAGAAATGACTGCAAGCTGGAACTGTGCAAGAAAATGGCGCTGACCTGCTGTGTCCTTCATAACATCTGTGAGGAACATGGCGACAATTTCACTGAGGAGCACCAAGACAGACATGCCAACATCCAGCCTCCTCTTCAGGCATTACCTGAACATGGCAGTCAAGAAGGGGCTGACATTAGAGCCGCTTTAATGGCCTACTTCAACAGAGGGAACGAGTAATTTGTTTGGTTATTTTGCTATTTACTTCATGTCAATGTTGTATGTAGTGAAAATTCATTATGTCTGATAATTATAACTATTCTTTTAAGTTCGTTTCTTAAGACACGTATTTTTAAGTATGTTACCTCGCTTGTTGACAGTTTCGGCGAACACTTCCGCCTTCTTCAAAACAGTCACCAGATGTCGAGTGGTGACGTGCCTTATCAGCTGATGTTACTCTATGGAGGCGTGAACGTCCCACCCAATTTGACAGGTAGTCCACGCCTCCTGCTGTCAGGTCGCTGCCCCAGGACTGCGCTCCAGGTGTGCGACAGCGCGTACGCTCCCTCATCCCGGTTCATGGTCCTCTGCGCCCGCTTACGTATCTCCACTGCCTCCAAAATCCAACGCTGGTATCTATTCTCTTCAGCGCGAATGACTCTGGCCTCTTCCCAATTCATAATATGATTTTGCCGTTTGCAGTGGTCTGAAATGGCTGATTTTAAGTTTTCTTGGCTTGCTTTTTCTTTTTCGGATCTTGTGAGTCTTTTTCTTGTTTCTTTTTCACATTCTAATTGGTGTTCTTTCCTGCGAGTGTGGAAGCATCTGCCCGTTTCACCAATATAGACTTTATTGCATGACCGGCAAGGGATTTCATATATGACGTTGCATTTATTGTCCAGTTGTATTTTATCTTTGGGGTGAACTAGCAGCTGTCGGAGGTTCTTGTACGGTTTGACCGGGGTGTTGATGTGGTATTTCCTCATGGATCGTTGGATGCGTTCTGTAACTCCTTTTATGTATGGTAATGTGACAAAGCCCCGGTTTGTTTTTTCTGTGTTTTTTCTTGTCTGTTTGTTTCTTTCCTTTTTTTGTGTCTGTGATTTTCCTTTTCGAATTGCCCACGGTGGATATTGGCAGTTTTTTAATGCCTGTTGGATGTGTTGTTCCTCCTCCTGTCTATCTTTCTCCTCTGTGATGTTCTGTGCTCGGTCGTATAGTGTTCTGATTACTGACATTTTGTGTGCGATGGGATGTTCAGATGTCCAGAAAAGATATTGGTCGGTATGTGTAGGTTTTCTGTATGTTGTAATTCTGATGTTCCCTTCTTCTGTGTGGTGTATTTTTAGGTCCAGAAATGCTATTGTCTTGTCCGTTTCCTCTTTGTGTGTGAATCTGATGTTGCCTGTCTTGTCTATGGAGTTTAGATGATCCGTGAGTTGTTGTGTGTGGCCTAGTTTTGGTTATTTCAAGAATGTCATCAACGTATCTTTTCCAGAAGATAGGTTTGCAGTCATCCGGTGCTGTTTCTATGGCTCGGGTTTCCAGATCCTCCATAAAAAAGTTGCATAGAGTGGCAGATAGCGGGTCCCCCATTGCAAATCCCTCTTTTTGTCTATAGATTGTACCTCTGTATTGGAAATATGTGGACGTGGAAATGAAATGTAATAGTTTTGTTATGTCCTGTGCTGTAAGTTTTGTACGTTTTTTCAGGGTTCTGTTATCTATATTGGTGAAACGGGCAGATGCTTCCACACTCGCAGGAAAGAACACCAATTAGAATGTGAAAAAGAAACAAGAAAAAGACTCACAAGATCCGAAAAAGAAAAAGCAAGTCAAGAAAACTTAAAATCAGCCATTTCAGACCACTGCAAACGGCAAAATCATATTATGAATTGGGAAGAGGCCAGAGTCATTCGCGCTGAAGAGAATAGATATCAGCGTTGGATTTTGGAGGCAGTGGAGATACGCAAGCGGGCGCAGAGGACCATGAACCAGGATGAGGGAGCGTACGCGCTGTCGCACACCTGGAGCGCAGTCCTGGGGCAGCGACCTGACAGCAGGAGGTGTGGACTACCTGTCAAATTGGGTGGGACGTTCACGCCTCCATAGAGTAACATCAGCTGATAAGGCACGTCACCACTCGACATCTGGTGACTGTTTTGAAGAAGGCGGAAGTGTTCGCCGAAACTGTCAACAAGCGAGGTAACATACTTAAAAATACGTGTCTTAAGAAACGAACTTAAAAGAATAGTTCATGTCAATGTTGTTTAATTGTTCAGTTCGATAAGTTCATAGAAATGAGTCATTTATTAGTAAATAAAGTGACTGACAGCATCTGTGTTATAAAAGGTAGCTTGTTGAGTTCTTTCATGACTTGTTTTCACAAGCTCTAACCAGCTTTACTTGTACTTATTACACAGTTAAAATAATTTCACATCACTAGTGAAAACATATACAAGCAGACATGTGTCTTTAGAAAAAACATTTATTTACATAGTGCGTAGAAACACAACATAAAGTGACGTGAACAGTGCAAAGGTGCAGAACAAGAAAAGTGGTGTGATTATTTTCTGGCTTGCGCCTCCATTACAGACACCATGCGCCCCATCATACTGAGGAACGCACTGTTGTCTGCCTCCAGCTTGTGCAGCAAGGCATCGTTCGTTTCCTTGCTGTGCTGCAGGAACCTCTCGTCCGCCCGCTCGAGGTAGTCCAGGAGCTCAGTGTTGCTGTCTCGCTTCCTCTTAGCTGTGTACAAGAACAGAATAATGAGTTTAAAAGTTTTTATTAAGTCATAAGTAGATTAACACAGGTTCAGCAATACAATATAAGAAACATGTCGGCTCAGCAATAAGAGCATTAGTTAACTGTTTACGGTTGGTGGGGGATTTTATATGAATGACTGGTCACTTATTACAGC
Source organism: Neoarius graeffei (assembly GCF_027579695.1). Lineage (NCBI taxonomy): Eukaryota > Metazoa > Chordata > Actinopteri > Siluriformes > Ariidae > Neoarius > Neoarius graeffei. The sequence goes on along the minus strand of NC_083589.1, from coordinate 812,847 downwards.
ATGTATTTATATTATAAAGTCACACTATTAGGTATATATCCATGTTTGCATAGTATCCGGTGAGACAGACTACTGGATACTCAGCACAACAACTTACCAGGTCTGGTCTGCTGCGATTGTCCTGAGCTGCTGGATGGTGCAGGAGAGCTGCAGTGGAGTGGAGACATCATGTCCTCGTCCCCGATGGTGGACAACTCTATAAACCACATAAAAACAGCCAGTGTTGGGAAAGTTCACTTTCTACATGAACTATTTCAAAGTTCAGTGAACAAATGTTAAAATGAGCTCGTTCAGTTCGTAATGAACAATTCTGAACTAAGTTCACAGTTACAGAAATGAACTAGTGAATGAAACTATGCGTCAGATTTCATTATAACATTCTACAAACATTAACTGAAGTAGCTGGTAACGGTCACTCACTAACGGGCATGAAAACGGGTCAGGGGTGAAAAAGGTGAGAAGGGTGTGCGAGTGGTGACGTGGGTTCTGGAGTTTTATTTTGTTTGGGGGGTCCTCCCTCAGAATAAATATTATAGCCTCCTTACTAAGTACACTGTATTGACATTTGCACAAGGACATACAGTACAAATACAAATTCAAATACATGTAGTTATAGTGAAATTATGCCCTGGAAAAAAATGCGAATAATAGAACGAAGAAAGTGGAGAACACACAAGGAATAGTGATCATTTTTTCCTTTTATTTGCCTGGACCACCAGTGTCTCCATGGCCCGCTTTCACCGAGTTGCCACATGTTTCAGCCTCGCCCGCTTCTCTCCTTCAGCAGTCGGTTTCTTGGCCTGCTGAGCACTGCAAGTTGCCTGAGAGCCATACTTGCTCTGCTGCTGCTGCTTTTCCTCCTTGTTCACCCTCTGCTGGTGTTTGTATGCGGCTGCTGCAGAGTTAATGTTCTGTCCACTTCCCCAAACTTCACGTCCTCCCTTCTAAAGAGCTACATAGCTGTCTTCCCCCTGGACATCAGCGTGTACTTGACCGTCTGTATTGCATTAAATGTTTCCACATTCATGTTGCCACTCCTTTGATCAATTACATCATTCATCAGACTAAATGAGGACTCGACTCTAGGTCCATGAAAGATGGAGAGGCAACACTTCACCAGTGCACCCAGGGAGGGGTACTTGTCTGGTTTGTCGAAGACATGACCCCACAACTCCACGATGCTCTCTCCCTCCTTGAAGCTGGGGATGGTCAGGTCAACACTGAACCGCACAAGTTCCCTCTGGATATCCTGGTCTGCTGGCAAGAGGTGCCCCAGCATACCACTCAGCCTGCCAAGATATGGATGAGAATTTGAAATCAGTGCAAAGACATGAGTAACAAAAATCCCAAAGCACCTGGTAATATGGCAAAAAAAAAAACTTTAAATGTTATTCTTACCTCTTAAACTGGATCACTGCCTGTGAGTGGCCTCTCAGAAGAGGGTCCAGAGCAGACAGGGCTGTCAGGGTTGGACTGGCCAAGGGGAGCTTCTTCTGAAGGTACACTGCAGTGGTTATGTAGGCTTTTCTAACTTCACTAGGAATGGCACCAACAGCTGACACAAAACACCAGTAATAAAAAAGACCATTCGTTCTTTTTTTTTCAAACAACTGAGAAAAAAGTCATGCAGGTGATGCAGGGTGCCTTACAGCATGTTTGGGATTCTGGCTTCTGAACTTATCAGCTTCCTGTCCCCCATATACATCCCTGGAGGGCAGCAGCATATGATCCTCCAGGACCAACTCCCTAAGAGCCCTGGGAGACAGCTGTGTAAGGGAAGAACTAAATGGGAGTAATAACTTTCAAAAGACCCCAGGTTCCGGAGGAAAGAGGAAACATTCAACTGATGGCACAGACAACAGAAAAGTAAAAAATTATGGATAAAATCGATCAACTAATGTAGGCAGAGTGGGTGTAAGAAGAAATTAATTACCTCAGTAATCTGTTCGGCCTTCACAAAGCAAGCCAAGTAGGCCAGGAACAGCTCAAGCTGCCGATCATGAAGTTTGTGCACCAATGTCTGGCTACCCTGTGTGTATGTAAAACAAATTCTTATAAAATTGATTAACTGCTAACATTGGATGTGCATGCACGTGCAGTCAAGTTGCAGTAATTCCTAGTACAACTATGACCCACCTGGAAAACCATGACATACTCTTTGAGAATAGCAAGAACACCCATGTAGATGCTGAGCCGTAGGACTGTCGTCTCCTCATGCCACAACTTCTGACATACCCTCCTTTTTCTCTCACGGCCTTGTGGGGTCATGCCTGTGAAAGATGAATTAATGTAAGTGAAAACCACAATACATACTCCTACTGATTAGGAACTTCACAACAAGTATTGTGCTAATTATTATAAGGGATTGGAACATCAAGTCTCATCACCTTTCCTGCTGAGTTTCTCCTGAACCTTCTTGATTCTGGCTCTTGCAGTCAGATTGACATGGTACTTGGTGTACATCAATTCCAAAGGCTCCCTATACAGCTCCTTATCCACAGTGGAGAGGTATCCATAATAGAGGACTTTGTACGCAGGCGTCATGGCATGGGTTGCCACGCTGGCATCATATGCAGACAGCCAGCGATGAGGAACAAAGCCCCTCTGTGTGCTGGAGGCGGGGAGATTTAATATCATGGCTATCTCCTCGAGGTACATTACCTGACAAAAGGCAGAAAAAGATTTTGAAAGAAACAAAGACATTCTACACATTCCATAGTTTCATCACAGTACATTACAGCAGGGTCAGCAGCTGTGGTCTAGACTAGAGCTGACAAATTCAGGTTGTACCAAATTCACATGGGTGCAGTGTTAGAGGACGGCAAAGCGTTGTAGTGTCAAATTTGCTTAGCATTTTGCTTACCTGGTCTGGACTCCACTGATGGTCAACCTGGAGATCACTGAACAGCTTCTCCAAGTAGCTGTCAAAGGGCTCTGAGAATTTTTTTGCAGCATTGTGAATATGACGGCAGGAGTCTCCATCATATGGAGGATGAATTGTGACACGGATAATTATTTAAATAAACCTTTAAATAAATAATAAAATGTTTCATTAATTTATTAAAAGTTGAATTAAATGTTTAAAATTGAAAATAAATACATAAATAATTAATTTAATCCCGATTTATATCATGTAAATAAATATATATATATATATATATATGTGTGTGTGTAACCAGGTGGTAATAGATAAATTTATAAATGTGTATGTGTATGGTTACAGTGTGATGAATGCCAAATTCGAAGTGTATCAATGTCCAGAGAGAATTGTGGGAGGGTATCCTGTAGGTGGCAGTATTTGACCATTTTATTTGATGAGGTTGAAACGTACATGGAGTTTGGAATGAAGTTTGAGCGGTTTTGCTTGCCGTACTTAGTTTTTGACCAGAATGCGCTGTACTAAAATGTGTTTCAACGAAGTTGCACTATAAGTATGTTTTTCTTATTTTATAAGTTGCTTGTTACACAAGTCCTCATCAAAACTGAAGATGTGTAACATGATGTTTGGGATATGAGATCAACAAGTTATTAGAGACTGTATAAACTGCGATGTTTCAAGATTGTTCGTGATGTGTGAAGATTCCTCCAGCAACGTGGGCTGTACCTGTTAGGATAACGAAACCTGCAAGCCTACTGCCGTATTGTTTGTATATAAGTTTGAACTCTTTAGCTACAGTCTACAGCCGTGAGTGAAGAATGGATGCGGCCCAAGACGTGTTGTAGTCTAGTTATTTTGCACCTATGCTTGAAAATAAAACTTACTGAAAACCCCAGAAGAACTGTGTCCTGTGTGGTTCTAATTCCACAGGCTACACATATATATATATATTTCTCTCGCTATTTAATTAATTATTGCATTCTGTTTATTTAATTATTTCATTGCCCTGTGTTCCACCACATCATGAAATAATTAAATCTGTCAACCTCACCCATCAAAGTCTGTGGGCGTATCCTAACACCTGATTGGTTGCCCTGCATATCAAGTCTTGGCAGATCGATTGCAGAGATGATGATCACTGCCTGTACAGAACACACTGGGAAACAAAACTATTGCAATACACTGGGTGGCGCTGTTCGTTTCGCCAGAGCACTCGTGGACACACAATCTAGCGTCAACTGCTGGCGCCATAAACAGACAGTGGGATGCTGTGCTGTTAAACTGTGCATATGAAAACGGAAGAAAATGCGCAAAAGTTGCCCAGAGCTTCTGAGGGAAGCAGCCAGTTTAATAGAAGAAGCCCTACGATGTCCTCCAGCTGTGTCCGGAACATCCTCACATGACCCTGCTGCCGCGCCACGAACACCCGTTCAGGGTAAGCTCATTAATGTTCTGTTAGACAGGTGCACTAGTGATCATTAAGGATTCAACACACATGTCAATTTGGATTAAGACTTTAAAAATAAATTAGCCTGGCTCATTATGGGTAATAGTTGTTGCCGATGTGTAAATGGTATGGGCAATTTGTTGGTAGGCCAGTGGTTTAGATGGGAGCTAGTTTGCTAATCTGTAAAAATACGTTAGCCAGCGGCCACGTTTAAAGATAGAGGCGTACGCACTTATAGCTCAGTGGGCGTACGGCTTGACGTTAATTTGTATTCAAAAACTGCTCCCATAATGTTGGTATTCGATTTTATTTTTTGAGAGGCGGTTGCTAAGCTGATATTGCTCTGTGTTATAGCCGAAGTAGCGAGACTATTGGCGCCTTACGCCAGAACAAGCATGGCAAGACGACCAGGAGTCCAAGCTACTCCTAGAAGAAATTACAGCTACACACACATGTTCTGCTGTGTGGCTGACCACCGCACCGACACAGTCCCGAGCGGAGGAGTGAAAGCAGACCTTCTCGCCGCAGGACTGGGAGAGCAGAGAGTGACATTTTCAGGTTAGTAGGCCTCATTGCGAGAGGGTTTTTTTTTTTCTGTATGCTGCAGTTAACCGGTCGTTTAGTGTAATCTCCAAAATGACTCAACATACCTACTGCCTAGCTTGGGGGGATGAGCCAATAACTTGGTTTTTGGATATCCATTTCTATGTAGTCTTTTTTTCTAATACAGGGAATCCCAGTGATCCTATGGTTATAACGAATAAACTGATGGAAGTTTATCCAAAGCTGCAAGAAGGAGGAGGCTTTGAACTTCTTAAAATTACAGGGCCAACTCGCAGCCGAAGTCTTGCATTACTGCCATGTCCCAGCACAGGATACACCTTAGCCTTTTTGAAGGATCCATCAACGATGATTGGACAGGCCACACTCTACATACGTCCACTACAACAGGATCTACCCTTAGACTGTGTAAGTTTATTTACAGAGACTTTCAAGCTCAGTGGTGTATTTTATTTATTGAAATTATTGATCAAAAGTCGTTTGTTGTTCAGGAGAGGCCATGTCATACCTCTGGTCCTGCCATACCTTGCATCACTTGTCAGAAGGAGGTTATTTTTTCTGAGATGAAGTGTCACAGATTGACCTGCAATGAGTATGTATTTTCTGAAACGTACCATATTTACTTAAAGAAAATATCTCTTGAGTGTTTAACAAAAAATGAGGTAGTATGACGCTTCTATATTTAATTTTTGTTAACTTTTAGGGCACCAGTGCAGGATTCAGAGAGAGATCAAGAGGGAGGCCCAAAAGAAGATAATGGAGAGACCCCAGTCAGTGACGATGTTGAAGTGCCTGGACCATCGGTTGAGAATGCAGTAAAACCAGTAGTGATTGACTTGGAGGAGTGTGATTACAATGAAACAGACAATGGTTAGTGACATAACAATGGACTGCTAGGAGATTGGAAATGTAAAAAAGTAAATAGGAAATACTGATGGACAACATAATGCTATTTTTTGCACATAATGGCTTTGTAAAATACAATACATCTTAGCATTTCAGACTTAGTTACTGAAAAAAAGTCATTACAATTTGGGACACAACCTTAAAAATCACATCTTGCTTTATTTGGCCCTCAATGTATATTACAGCTTAAAATATGTAGCGGGTAAGAATGCTGCTTTGCTTGCTTTCTCTCTGTCTTAACATGCCTATTAATATTAGATATCCTTTTAATTCTCTCGATTGTTTTTTAGATTGGAAACTTATTAAAGAGCCAGCTCGAGCGGCTAAAGTTTTTAAAGAGAATCTTCTAAGGGAGCACGCCAATGGGGAAACACTTAAGATGAAGATGGATGTTCGAGACTCAGAAGAGGAGCGGGAACAACAGCTTCTGTCATTCTACAAGCAGCAGCAGAAGTGGGCATGTCCACTCAACTGTACTCTTGCTGGTAGGTATTAGTTTGTCAGGGTTGTGTTCTAAAATAAAGGACAAATTAAGTAACTAATACATAGTCTGTAACACAAATACATTAAAAGTAGAGTGTGTAATTAAAGTAGTTTATTTCCAGAATTTATGCTGCCGATTCACAAGTTTGGACTATGGAACTATGAACTATGGCTTGGAAATTTACAAATAAATTTAAAAATATGTATGTGTATGAGTGAAAATGGGGTCTCAGTCACTGTGCTTTTATGAGTATGTTTCACTTTCTCAGGTGATGCTGCTGTTGGAGAGGGAGTGATGAGGTTCTTCATGACAACAATAATATCCAAACTCCAGTTTGGATTCAGTCTAGGGGTAAGTTTCCTACTGTTTTGCTGGATAATATGGTATGTTTAATTTAAGTAATTAATAATTGCTGTGATTTCTGCTTTGCTGGTACTTGACAGGAGGAATAGGCCGAACACTATTATTTGAGTGAGAACCTGACCATCTTGTACCAGCAGCATCAGAGGCACTCATTGAAAGCAACCTCTTCAGGGTTGCAGGCAGGATGTTGGCCCACAGCTTTCTGCATGATGGCCCCCTTGTCACAGGGTTAAGTCCTGCTGTGATTCATGTGCTTTTCAATGGAGACCCCAAAGTGGCAACGGTTGTTATTGAAGACTGCCCTGATCTACACATCAGGAATATCATAAAACTGGTAAGCATACATTGACATGCTGTTTTTTTTGTTTGTTTTGTTTTTGTGGAAATAACGTTTAAGCATGGATTCTAGCTTGATAAAGAAGAACTTACACCTGAAGAGAAGGACACTATTTCAGCTCTCTGCATGTCCTGGGACCTCCCAGCAGTCACAAGAACAAACAGGAGATGGCTGCAAAACAAACTTCTCCATGCAGTGAGTTCCTCCTTGATAAGCTGTTGAATTATATAGTTGCTGTTGTGAAGTTTGTGAAGTATTATGGCTTATGTTAACACTGGCAGACACGTGCCATGCGTGCAGTAAATAAGTGGTGAAAATCATGCTAAACTTGTTTAAAAGGAGGCTGAATACTTTTGCATGCAGTCCTCTTTTTTTTGTAGATCAAGTTTAATATGAAATGGCATTTTTAAGTTCAAGGGTATGAATGTTCATGCAAACCTCTGTACATCTGATAGTGAATGAGCGTTATGATAAACCTTTAAAAAGTTATTTGTCAACTGTTCATTATTAACTATTATATAGTGGCTCATTGTGTGATTGTAAACAAGTTACCTACTGAGTGTTGCCAACATCCTTAATAGTTGAGTTGTGAATTAGGTCTGTAATATGGGTTATGTCTGTCTCTTAGGTCATTGGTAGGATTACACGGCAGATAAAACAACTGATAAAGGGCCTTAAAGACGTAATGCTCTGGCCGCTTCTCTCCTCAAGGCCAGATGTGGTCCAACTGATGTTCCTCAGAATGTCTGAAATTGAGTTCACACCCCAGGTGAGTCAGTTTTCTGTTTACTTGATTAATTTATGCACCATGTATGTGCATGCTGAGCGACGGCCCCAAAGTATGACTTCATGTGGTACAGTAGACAAATCTCAACATGTCATCATGACGAGGCGTAAATATACACGCCATCCTGACCGTCCAATCTCGTGTTGTCTCTACGCGTTATCTTAAGTCGTGAATGTCAACGCCTTTTCACACCGTGTTTCAGCCACCATGATTACAGCTCCACCCTCTCCGTAACGAGCCGCGAGTGCTGATAGAAGAAAGGTAAGCAGTTGAGTCCCTGTGTAGGTCATTAATTAACTAAATCAATTTGGTAAAGCGCGTTGTGGCAACACGATTTACCGGCACATGGATTGGCGTGTTATACAGACGCAAATTCGTGAGAACAGTCTGCAGCGAAATGTGTCAAGGTCGCACGGCGTTGGGAGACACGAGATAGGGAGAAAGCACGTTGTGGCAACACGATTTACTGGCACATGGATTGGCGTGTTGTACAGACGCAAATTCGTGAGAACAGTCTCTGTACTCTGGGTTGAAAAACATTCGAACGGTGAGGGGAGGGAAAAAGACATTTTTATGACCGTGTAGATTTTTAGGTACCACAAAAACTGTGTCGCTGTGAAATGTTTGTGTTCTTTTAGATAATCCTACAGAAAATCACTTGGCCTGTGGAGGAGGACAGTGATGATGAGGACTTTGACCTGGAGAGCACGTGCCGAATCACAGGGTTCCTGAGAACGTTCGTGGAAGCTGGTATAGAACGCTTTATTTGGCGAATGTATTGTACACTTTACATTTTGTTCGTTCGTCTCATGGATATTCTAATAGATGAATATGAACATACAGTGGCAAAAGTATTCATACCCCTTTAATTTGTCAACATTTTGCCCAAATCGCATCCATAAACATAGTTTGGCACAATCACTGGAAGTAAATGGCTCCATTAGCATCAAGCCAAGTGTCCACTTGAGGGAATTGAGTATCACTTTTGCGCGCTGCTGAATTTTACATTCATTTTGAAGTGCTTTATAAATAAATTTGATGTTTTATTTGGCACCATAGACTTCCATTGCAATGTTAAATATGGCTATACTGTCACATTTTGCAAACAGAGAGAAAAAAAACATTTTCATGAGGGGTTGACTAAAGATAAACAATATCTTGGAATAAGGTGGACACATATGCTGTTTCAGCACTGCACATTAAAGATCAACAGGCTTTTTAGATCATGGTGATGCAGGATTTTTTTTTTTTTATTACATCTCAATTACTGTTAGGTAGTGGCCACTCACATTTACTTTGCCCTGAAGCCATTTGAACCAGTGTGCTGGTATGCTTTGGCTGACTGTCCATTTAGAAGACCATTAGGTGAAAATTTTTACCATTAAGCCAATTTTACCATTTAACTTCTAAAGACAACTATTTACTGAGAGAAACTGGGACTGAATACTTTTGCATGCACAAATATAAATTTGCTTTCACTTCATGATTTAGTCCTTCGCATAAACTTTCTGTTGATGTGGCAACATCTGAACATTCAGCATCTGAAGGGGTATAAGTACTTATGCAAGCCATTCTATGTGTTAATCCCATGTATTAATTTTAATTTTAGCTTCATCAGGTACCCTGTCTCAATTGGTGAGGTTCTGGGTTGGTTGGGAGAGGCTTCCTGCTGAATTAAGGGTGGAGATTTCAGGCGGGACCCTTCCCACCTCTGCCACCTGCTTCGAAACACTCAAGCTGCCACGTCATTTCACAACATAGTGACTTTTTGAAAAAGCACTTACCTCTGCCATAAATACTGCAGACACAGGATTTGGACTAGTTTGTTTGTACTGTTTTAAAGCGGTCATTGCATGCAGTAATCCATGTCAGCTCATCTCACTTAAGTTCAAAGGTGTTAAATTGTGTTAACATTTTTCCGAAACCCTGAAGTTGTTAAAGAAAAGATGCAGTAGTTCAGGAGTGTGTGTGCATTTGTGTGACTGTTTTCAAAGCGTTTTTTAAACATTAAACGAAAGCAGTAAAACTAGTATTTTTGTCTTTACAGCATGTGAATTTTGTGCCGGTGTAACATGCTGAATAAATCTGAAGTTCTTCTGTCAGTTTGTGTCAAGAAATTACTCATTTTATCAATATACCTACAGCGAGACTGACAGTATGCAATCTTCATAGGGCCACTCCGACCGGAGGAAAAGACACAGCACAGTGCAATCTCTTTACCACTCTGAGGGGAGAGAAGCCTCCCTTGGGGTTTATTGTAGCAAATCATGTGGTTATACAAAAGTTGGCAAAAACAACTCCTTAATAAAAAGATAGTGACATATGTAAGGAGTCACAGACAGTCAAGGCCACAGACATGATCCCAGACAGAATGTTTTCTCCTCTCATGCGCACCTGGCCTCACAAACAGGACACAGATATGTGTCTTGATAATGATTGAACATAATGCAAAGCATTTAACTATATTTTCTTTAACATTTGTCATCATTCTTGACACAACTTCAACGGTTTCAACATAACATTGTATTGCATCAGATGCAGATAATCCTACATGTGGCAAAATGGCAAGTTCTTCCTCTGTGAGCTCACGTGCCAACTGAACCTCAGGGACTGACACCATGCCTCCATCCAGACGGTGTGGTCCATTCCAGTCGATTCCATAGTCATCATAAACCTGAAAATCGGAGAAGCATGATCAGTATTGAACTTACAACTAATTTGACATGGCTCTGAGGAAGACGACAGTCATACATCGAAACATGTCAGGTAAACAAACCTAAAAACTAGATATCTGATAAAAAAAGAAAAAAAAAACTATAATTTGACATGGCATTGCACAAGTTAACTAAAATGTTAGGTCACCAAGTTGGGAAGAAATTGAAAGTTGGATCATTCTCCTTTTGTTAAAAAAGTTATGCATACTGTGCACCAGGTAAACCGAATTAATCATGAGTTATTTAGGAAACAATTTGAAGTAGATTTCTTTAACCTGTGTAGGATCCTCCATAGGGCCTTGCTCTCTGTATCGTATCCAGAGTTGCTGAGGTGACTGATTCCTTTTGGTTCTGAGACCATGGAAGTTCCAGGCATCTCTGAAACTGTTGAGGCTGTGCTGAATGACAGGAAGGAAGGTGTGGTGCAGTGCAAAAAGATGGACCTCGCTATCCGGATTCAGTATTCCGACCTTCCAGTGAAGTAAAGATCTGGTAGAAGAGGTCCAGTGTGTGTTCATAAACATCCCTCCACATCCTCTCAATCCTGTGTTCAGTAAAATAAGAAAATCAATGTTTTAAGACATTTTAAAGTCTCCTTACTACACAACCGCTCAAAAGTTATAGAACACATTACAGTATCACAAAAGTGAGTACACCCCTCACATTTCTGCTGATGATCTATAATAACGTTTCATGGGGCAGCACTGAAGAAATGATAACTTTCACAGTTTGCTGAAGACCAACAGACTGAGGACATGGATTACTGGAACCATCTCCTGTGGTCTTCTTGGGAAGTAAAGTTCACAGAAGGAAACATGAATGTCAACATGTGTTGTTAGATAGTGAAGCAGAGCACGACCCTCTCCCCCCATGTTTCAGTGTCCGGGCAAGTGTCATATTGCTGGAAAGCTTAGATTCTACTCCTTGAAAACATATTCTCACTCATCAATGGCAGAGCTGTGGAGACTGAAAAGCAAAGTTCAATGAACTGAATAATCTGGAATTTCAGTGAAAGCACTAGGGAAAAGTGTGGTTCACTAACGTTTGACCAGTAGTATGTATGTACTGTATGTGTTTATTTATTGAAACTATTTATTTACCGCTGATTGTGGACACTTCTTCCAGTGATGTGTGAATTCCTGTCGGTACCTCTACTTCTGATCATAAATTCTGCGACATCTGCATTCTCTCCCCCTTTATCAGACCGTACCCTTGACGGCAGTCCATACTGCTCAACAGCAGTCATGAAGCTCCGTAAGACCGTACTGGCTCTATTATTGCCAGCCACAGTGAGGTAGACCACAAGACGACTGAATCCGTCCACCCCTCCATGGATAACAAATCTCCACCTGTGAAGCAGTTGTAAACGCAAAAAGATGTCTGTAAATGAAGTGTTTATGTTGCTTTAAGACAAGCAATTCTTGTATAGTCAAATAGCCCTTGTTAAGAGTCATTGCACCATCAAAGTGTTTTTGGTTAATAATAAAGTTATAATGATAACATTATGGCATAACTGCCATTGACTCCAATCAGCAAAAATGGTCAAGCTACTGAAGGCTTATATAGGCCCTAATGGTGATTAGATTGATAAGATGACAAAAAAGACATAAAAATGTTAAAATAATTTGATTAGTTTCCATTTTCTTCATGTTCAAAGGAGTGAGGATCTTCACAGACATTTTCTTCTTGTGAAATTCTACCCATGATATTGAAATAAACAGGTGGCCCATTTTAACTAATCGCATACATTTTCACCTGAGATTAAAATGTGTTCATTTATAAATACACACTGCTCAAAAAAATAAAGGGAACACAGAAACAACACAGTGCAACACAATGTCAATCATACTTCATACATACATCTGAATTTAGCCTGTCCAGTTAGGAAGTGACACTGATTGTGAATCCATTTTGCCTACTGTTGTGCAAATTTAACAGGCAACAAATACAAAGGAGAGGCAATATCCAAAACGCGCCCTAACAGCAAAATGGATTCACAATCAGTGTTGCTTCCTAACTGCACAGGTTGATTGAGAAGTATGATTGACTTTGTATTGCACTGTGATTTTTTGATGTTCCCTTTATATTTTGAGCAGACATATGACTTTAAAATCACAGAAGGGTAGATTATAAGTGACTTTTGACAACAAATTCAATTTATGGTTATTCACTCCTGAGACTTTACGACAAAAGAGGCTCATTTCACTTAATGTTGTTACTACTAATATGACTGACCTGATGAGCTTATGATTCCCATCCATTATGCCACAAGGAATTCAGGCCAGGTACGGAATACTGCCTTCGCCTTGACACACGCAGCCTTAAACGTCTCATGTGAACTCCTTCTGCATTGACTCTGCGTAGAGATTCTAGTACTCTTGAGCCTGGACGGAGATAAAGTATAGGCTAAAATCTTTGGACGACATGAATGAATGACAATTTTCACAGACAGTATAGCAACTGGCGACTGGCAACCTCCTTAAAAACTCCTGTTCTGGTCATATTAATATACTCACTTGGAACACACACACACACCTCTTGCATTTAGATGACCACGCATGAGCTTGTACCCGGTGTTTGGGTGTCTTCTGTGGATTTCAATAACCATGCGGTCCAACTCAGCATCGTCCACAGTTGAATAAAGGTCTTGCTTTCTGCACAAACAAAACATCAACTGCAATTTGTTACGCTAAATGTAATATCCTTTTTGAACGAATGAGATATGACACGACAAGGACTCAATTCGTCAATAGAGGGCTCCGAGATGATGCTAAAAATAGTAACACTGCGCGTGCGCAGCCATCTTGGAAGTCACTCGCTCCAGAGTGCTCATAGAGTACACATCATAGAGTACACATCATAGAGTGCACATCATAGAGTACACATTTAGCGATTCGTTTCCGCGTTAGAGGGCTTAGAAGCTTGGATTTTTTAAGAATTTAGACATCTGAAGTGATGGAGCACTACTGTGAAAGTTTGGATAAGCAGGCACGGGAGCGTTATGCTGAGAAGGCACGTTTCATTGGGAATGTAGATCCATACACTGTTAGTGAGAAGGAATGGAAAGCTGACCCCAGCTTGTTGCAGCATGTGACATACATCGATCTTGTGAACTATCTAGTGTTTCACCCAAGTCCATTTTGTGAACTAAAGGATTTCCAGAACTACAAGAGTATGGAAGCATACGATAGATTTGTGTCCGGTTGGGTCCGCGATGTGTCGGTGTTTACTGCTGAAGACGGAGAGACAAAAGTGATCAGAGGGAAAGTGTTACACTCGCAGAGACTATCCCAGCCTAGTCTACACCCCTGGATAATAGTTGACAAGAGACATGCTATTTTGTGTGCACATTGCAACTGCATTGCTGGACTTGGGGAATGTTGCTCCCATGTTGCTTCCCTGTTGTTTTATGTTGAAGCGGCCACGAGACTGAGGGAAAGAACGACGGTCACACAACAGCCGGCAGACTGGATGCTACCGGTAACTATGAAATTAAAATAACTATTTTAGTAACTATGAAATTCAAGACAATATTAACCTACCTGTCACAAAGTGATCAGAACAAATCCGGATACAGTCAAGTTGTCCTAAATTTGATGGGTTGATGGCAGCCAGCCACTGTCGTCTCCTCCGCTCGCTTTTCTCCTGTGCTGCAATTCCCTGGTTAGTCACGACTTTGGGGAGTCTGTGGAAGCTTTTGCCACCCTTTTCCCCCGGCTACTACAGCCAACAATGACGCACGTATTCGGCATTGTCACCCCTTTTTGCTTCGCTGGACAACAACAATGCACTGACACAGTGACCTTTGACTTCCAATATGGCCGCCGCCGGGTTCGCGCTGACCTCGAAGCACTCTATAATCTCTGCACAAAGCAATCAGGCAACAGACAGGATCTGCGCATACATACCTCAAACCGCACTGTTTCATGCGCCTTCTGATGGTCCTCGTTGAAACTCCAAACATTGTTGCAATTTCACTTGCTGGTATTCCACTAAGAACCTGCTGCTCTAGAACTGTAGTTGGAATATCAAATGCGAAATTCCCCGATCCTTCTGGGTGGTGTAGAGGCCTGGTTGCACTGCGAGCTAAGCGATGGCGTACTTCTTCTAAATTTTCTGCCACTCTCCTGCAAAAGTCGCGGTCGGAAAGTGTGGAAACAACTCCAATAGCTTCGGTCAACTCTTCAATTTCATTTATTGCGTTGTCTGACTCAATCGTTCCTGCTTCCACACTATCTGCTAGGCTGTAAATACTATTTATCAAATTTTGAACATTTCATTGGAGTCATCCGTACCCGCCATGTTTTCAGACATCATCATCATGCGGTCTGCTGCAAACGGGTTGGTTGTCAGACACATGGCACAGCCGCTTTACAGAACTGCACATGGTCAGACATGCACAGTGCAGACCAAAGCAATCGATTACTCCAGATTGGCGTTAGTCCCGCCCACAGACTTTGATGGGTGAGGTTGACAGATTTAATTATTTCATGATGTGCCGGAACACACAGGCTATGAAATAATTAAATAAACAGAATGCAATAATTAATTAAATAGCGATGTAAATATATATATTTACATGAAATAAATCGGGATTAAATTAATTATTTATGTATTTATTTTCAATTTTAAACATTTAATTCAACTTTTAATAAATTAATGAAACATTTTATTATTTATTTAAAGGTTTATTTAAATAATTATCCATGTCACAATTCATCCTCCATACCATCAACATCTAGCCTGGGAAATCCCATGCTGCTTTGCACAATCGTTCCGATCTGAAAAGACAGCATGGAAACTAAAGGCTCGCCTGAGTTAGGGAGCCAATCAGAGAGTGGGGAGGGGTGGAAAGACGGTGATGCGTACTACTCGACAAACGGAAGCTTGTAGTTTATTTGGGACTGTTTACGGATCACATTTAACATGGCGGCGAGCGATACGAACCAAACTTTCAATCAAGCTTTAGACACTGTTCTGAATAGTTTAGAGCGAAAGTTTGTTTTAAAAAACTCTTTCCTTCTCTTCTTCGCCTCTTCGTCGCTCTAACTACGTCACCGGGTACAACTGCCATGATTGGCCATGGGCTACGTATACGCCAAATGATAGACATTCGCAACGTCCAATAAACGGCCGTTGACAATCGTAAACCACACCTCCCCTACGAGAAATTCAATAGGCGGATTCCAGACCATATTTCACTTGTGATATGGTCTGGTGTTAACCAGACTAATCAACATCCAGCAGGTTGGGACAATATTGGTGGATCCTGGTCTCGAGGCCGGTCTTGCTGCCCCTCATCACAGCACATGAGTCCATCAACATACTCACAAGGTTCTGCCACGGGATGTTGTTTTTCAGAAAGAATTCACAGAGCACCTTCTCCAATGAAGCAGCATTAACGTTCAAAATCTCCAAGGACCCCAAATGCTCCACCATCACCTTCCTCAAGTCTGCATGATAATAGCAAACCAGCATGGAGAGGATCTTCAAAACAAAAAGGTTTATTATTAGCCATGCAACATTTTACAGGGCATACACTGAAGCAAAAACATAAGGACTTTGATGGCAGTAGTAATATGAGACCAACCTTTTTGTTGTTGTTGGAGGTGCTCTCATCTACATTTAATGAAAACGGAAATCTCCTCATGTTGGAAAAGATCCTCTCAGAGTAGGTCCGCCCTACGCAAAGTCGGACAGAATTGTCACATCACATGGGTAATCTAATTGATTCAATATAAATCATACAAGTCATTCTGGCAACATAGCAGTATATATGGCAACATGGTAACAACATGTGTGAAGTTCACCGAGATGGAAATTAAAACACTGAAATAGTAGGTAAGGAAGACAAAACGTAACTACCTAAACCATGGATCATCTTGTATGAAGCTGCCGTCCGTGACAGCTTCATTCCCTGCAAAGCTGGTTTATCCAAGGAAAGGGTCTGGGCAAGGTCAACAATTACAGGAGCTATAGAAAAGGGGATTGAATGCTCTGCCAAGGTTCCAAGGACCATTGCCTAAAACACAAATTATGCAATTAATGTAAAGATAGTGTATGATTGTGAATAATAAAAAAAATAGTAATACATTTTCATTTAATAAACAAAGTGCTAGTGTACTCTGTCTATGCTGCCTGTACTAACTAACAGACCTACACCACCTACCTCTGCATTTGCTATGCGGTTTCTAACAGGCACCGGTATCTTTCCCTGGCACTGCTGCCTGATTGTTTCTGGGCCTTGGCTTGCTTGACTCTGGCAAGATGATGCTGGAAGGAAGGTTCTGGCAACACTATGTGTGGAGGCGATCATCTCCACCTTCTTCTTGTGTATCTCTGTCTGACAGTGAGCCTGCAGGGCATGGCTGCCTTTGTTCGCATAGTTGATGTCTTTGTGGCAGAGAACACATCTGGCCAATCCCTGCCTGTTGATTTTTTTGAACACTTCCCCTAGATGAAAGGACACCTCTTGCCCTTTTACTAACACCTTGCCCTCCAGCTTTAGCCACGACCAGTTCCAGCTGCATTTTAGCCCAGCATCCAGCTGTTTAACTAGAGCATCCTCCTCCTCCCCAACACACTCATTCTGCAAAAATAATGTTTGTATTAATGTTAACGTCCGTAATGTATTTTAATATTAACTGTAACCCACCCTCTTAAGCCTTTCGTGACACATTGCAAACGGCGCGCCTTTTGGCGGATGCCGCCTTTTTCACGGCTGTCTGGGGGACTTGTGTGAATCGTGCAGATCCGATGAGGTTTTTTTTTTTTGGGGGGGGGGGGGGGCGTTGGAGTGTCTGATCATAATTTCATCAGAGTAAATTCTGTATTAAAATTACTAAATAAGCAAATGCCGTTACAGTCCATGAAACATAGGAAGTTGTGAAAAAGGCGGCATCCGCCAAAAGGCGCGCCGTTTGCATCCATGCACATAAACACCAAGAAATGTAGTTGTGGATCTCTCCCCCGTCGTCTTCTCGCACGCGGATTGTCCCGCAGGAAGAAATGGCGCCCTGGCTGTCAGTGGATGGAGCGCACCCTCTAGGAGCGCGCAACGCTCAGCTTTCATGATTTTATATTAAATTTAATGAATCAATAAATACCACCCGAGACTTCTATTAGTATTGCAGAACACATCAGGGTTCAATACACTGTAGCTTTTATTGTGTCATGAAAGGCTTCAGAGGATCGGTTATAGTATCTACTAAGGTGTTCTCGAGAGAAAACGGTTGACCACCTCACCTTCTGCCTTCAGTCCTCTCACCTCAATATCATCCACACATTCTGAAAAACCAGTTATAGAGCTCTTAGAAAGAAGCACTATAGCCAGTGTTTCTGTTTCAGTGATTCACCGTTAGCTGTACCGTTAGCTATACAAGCTCGAAGCTAACTTCAGGAACAATATCTATCTTGCTAACAGTAGCGTTAGCTAATATTTTTTTCCACCGGAGCTTTAGTTGGCTAGAAGTTAATATTGTGTTCTCTCGCTGTGTTCAATGACTGAATTCATCAAGCTGTAGGTAGTTAACTACGCTTATGTCAACAAAGATCCTGGGGAACTTAGACGCACCAGAAAAATGAATGAAACCACTACTCACCAAATTCAGTCCGATGACTCAGTCCAGCTTCCGGCGGTCTGGTCTGCACTCTGACTGATGTGTGCACGCTCTGGCCAGCAGGAGAAGAGGCGCGAAATGATGCTGCTTGCCCTTCGCAGCGAGATGTACTCGTCGCTATGGCGTCAATATCAAAGCAGGAGGAGGAGGCGCAAACCGGCACAAACTGTCTATGGGTGCGAAGCGACCTCCTTGCCCTTTGGGTCGATATCAACCCCCCACCACCACCACCAATTTTTTTTCTCATCGGATCTACACGATTCACGTAGGTCACCCATTTTGGTTTCAAAACGGTGAATTTCGCCGAAAGGTGAGGGATTTTCATGTATGACTAAAAAACTTAATGCAAGGCGAAAATGTTTGAAAAGAAAGTTGCCAGGCTGTGATTGCGGCAGTGTGTCCTCCAGCATCGCCGTCGCTCAGTTTAAGGCTCCGGTGGCGTTATTTGCCGGTCCATCGCCGAGGACCGAGTCCACAATATCGAAGTGGGGGTTCTTCCTCGGCCGACCGGTGCCGCTTCGACCGAGCTCCTTTTTTTGGTCCCAAGTCTTTCTTCAGCTTCTTGAATTTGTCGCTGATCTGCTCGAGAGTACGTTCACACCCCGCCACAGCATCTCTTTCTGTATTTGCTGTAATACGGGCTTGGGTGGACCATGTTTAAGAGGACGGGTTCCCTCTGTGGGGACCATGTTTAAGAGGACGGGTTCCCTCTGTGGGGACCATGTTTAAGAGGATGGGTTCCGGGTTCCCTCTGTGGGGACCATGTTTAAGAGGACGGGTTCCCTCTGTGGGGACTATGTTTAAGAGGACGGGTTCCGGGTTCCCTCTGTGGGGACTGTGTTTAAGAGGACGGGTTCCAGGTTCCCTCTGTGAGGACTATGTTTAAGAGGACGGGTTCCAGGTTCCCTCTGTGGGGACTGTGTTTAAGAGGACGGGTTCCCTCTGTGGGGACTGTGTTTAAGAGGACGGGTTCCCTCTGTGGGGACTGTGTTTAAGAGGACGGGTTCCCTCTGTGGGGACTATGTTTAAGAGGACGGGTTCCGGGTTCCCTCTGTGGGGACTATGTTTAAGAGGACGGGTTCCGGGTTCCCTCTGTGGGGACTATGTTTAAGAGGACGGGTTCCGGGTTCCCTCTGTGGGGACTGTGTTTAAGAGGACGGGTTCCAGGTTCCCTCTGTGGGGACTATGTTTAAGAGGATGGGTTCCAGGTTCCCTCTGTGGGGACTATGTTTAAGAGGATGGGTTCCGGGTTCCCTCTGTGGGGACTATGTTTAAGAGGACGGGTTCCAGGTTCCCTCTGTGGGGACTATGTTTAAGAGGATGGGTTCCAGGTTCCCTCTGTGGGGACTATGTTTAAGAGGATGGGTTCCGGGTTCCCTCTGTGGGGACTATGTTTAAGAGGACGGGTTCCGGGTTCCCTCTGTGGGGACTGTGTTTAAGAGGACGGGTTCCAGGTTCCCTCTGTGGGGACTATGTTTAAGAGGACGGGTTCCGGGTTCCCTCTGTGGGGACTATGTTTAAGAGGACGGGTTCCCTCTGTGGGGACTATGTTTAAGAGGATGGCTGAATTCGGTCCGGATTCTGGAGGCCGTGTGAAGGTCTGAGGAGAAGCCGTTAGCTTAGCACAGTGGACACAATGCTAACAATAGCTTCAGCTCAACAGCTCGTGCGGCTCAGTTAGCTTCACAGTTAGCTTCACAGTTAGCTTCGCGGTTAGCTTCACAGTTAGCTTCGCGGTTAGCCCAGTGTGTGGTGTTTCTGTAATTAATAATGTATAATTAAATCAGTTCCCTGACTCTGTGGTTGTGTCGGTACACGGGATGAGTTTTATCATGAGGGTTCATTAAAAAACTAATCGTGTGTTTAGCGCTTCTGAGGCGCCGCCATCTTTCTTTTCGTCACTTCCGTTAAAGCCGGAAATCCCAGCTGGCCGAAATAAAAGCTCTCAAGATTATTAAAACACATATTATACATATTTATAACCCTTTTAACAATAATAAATCTACACTAGAGGCTGTTTAAGAGAGAGAATTTTCCTGCTCGGTTCTAATTCGTCTGGATCCGCTTTAGAGTTTGATGGAAAGTTGACGTGTTGCCAAGGAAACAGAGTGACGGGAGCCGCGAGGGGCCAAACGGCGCCTGTCCGGGTCAAAGAAACGCGATTTATTAAAGCCGCGGTTAATAAAAACAGCCACAGCATCAGCTTATGGATTTGAGTTCATGTGGTTTTAGTGTACACAGGTGTAATATAAAGAGTGAATTCAGTTCATATATTTTGTGTGTAGAGGTGATTTCAGGGAGTTTTACACTGTTATTTTTATTTATTCACCTTAACGTAAACTAAAGTTGGTTCTTAATATTAAATAAATAGCTGAATGCATACAGAGCGGTTTCAGCTCCTTAACAACCGTCGTCAAGAGGACAAACAGTTGTGGTTTAATCAGAAGCGTTTAAGTTGGCAGTATGGTCCGTTTGCGTGCGCTTTACGGCGTTCAGATTGATTGAATCGGAACAAAGAAAGTGTTTCCTGCTTCCCTTCCGTTCCTGCTGAGAGACAGGATAAACAATGGCGAGAAAAGTGGTGACAGCGCATCTGTACAGATGACCTCCTGAGTGGTGTTTACTTGAAAACTGTGAACCTTATAGGACCATTTAATATCCATCTTTAGATCTGGATGTTCTGAACCATTATAGACCAGACTCCAATCTCAGCTTCCTATCAAAAGTTCTGAAACGTGCTGTTGCACCTCAGTTATATCACCACTTTGCTGGAAACAATTTGTTTAACATATTTTTATGTTTAATGGATGATGATGATCTCATCTCATTATCTCTAGCCGCTTTATCCTGTTCTACAGGGTCGCAGGCAAGCTGGAGCCTATCCCAGCTGACTACGCGCGAAAGGCGGAGGAAACCCACGCAGACACGAGGAGAACATGCAAACTCCGCACAGAAAGGCCCTCGCCGGCCACAGGGCTCGAACCCGGACCTTCTTGCTGTGAGGCGACAGCGCTAACCACTACACCACCGTGCCACCCTATTTAATACATGTAAACACTAATTTACATTTGCTTTTATTGTTATAATTTATTATTTGCTCACATCATGATTTTTATTGTTAGAGAATTGAGACTCTGAAATGCTTTGAAATAAATGATTAGATATTTTTACAGCACACACAGAGACTCGATACATGTTTCAGATTCATACACATTAATAACTAAAAATAAATTAGTGTTATTAATAACAGGACAATTTTTCCCTCCACTAGATGGTAGTAAATCGCTTCCAACCTGAGATGACTGTTGAGTGACATGTGTTTTTCTCTGAACTGACCTGCTGAGGGCGCTGTTAGGATGCTGCTGGATTATTATTATCATTATTATTATTATGGGCAAAATCTAAATATTATAGAAAACAAAAGATCATAATAAAAATAAAATCGGGGATCACGGGCTTCAGCCGGGTTTCAGTCCAAATCAAACCACAGCAGCACTTCATCAACTTCTGTCAAATCAGAACTCGATGGTCCCCATAAGGAAAGTGTTGTTGTTGTTGTTGTTGTTTGAACAATAAATAAATCAAAGAGGCAAAACGTGTCCTTTTCATTCCTGAGGTTGAGGTTGGGGTTCGGTTCAGCTGCAGTCACAGCATTAATTAAGTGCATTAATAATGATGTCAGTGGAAGGTCCTCAGAAGGACAGGAAGACTAACGTGTGTGTGTGTTTACATTTATTCATTTAGCTGAAGCTTTTATGATCCAGTGGAGATGCCGAGGGTTAAGGGTCGAGCTCAAGGTGGTGCTGGGATTTGAACTCACAACCTTCTGATCAGTCGATCAATACTGATTTATTTTTTACTGCCTGAGATGTTCTATAAGGGCATCGACCACAGATTCATCACTACAAGAGCCGCTCACTCAACTCCAACACACATCGTCACATTATACTCAAAATAATCAAAGCACTTTTATTTCATTGAATGGATAAAAATAGATGATTGTTACACAATATGAAAAAGAGCCAATAAAACTCTGCAGAATGTAAAATATTGACTTGTTCTCATTGTGGAAAGATAAAAAGTCACATTAACTTGTATATTGTTGATGAAGATGTAATATTAAAATGAACTGGCCATCACTCATTTAAAAAGTGAGAATATTGAATTAAAGCTGAGATTATAAAACAAACATCTGAGAATATTCAATGAAAACTGAGAATATAAAACAAAATCCTGAGAATAAGGAAACAAACCTGAGAATTTAAAATGAAAATCTGAGAATGCGTAATGAAACCTGTATATATATTTATGATACTTGCATAGACTATATCTGGCTTGTAACATCGCCAGCTACCGAATAAAAACGACAGCAAAAACGCAATATAGCAAGCGATCTAATGAGCACGTCATGGTCTGAATATTTCATAAAGGAATTCTCGAATCCGTCTCAATGAGATGTTTTACAGTTAAAAGCACAGCATTGAACATAAAGGTAAATGTGTCTTTAAAAATGTAAAAACACGCATTGTTTTAAGGAATCCAAAGATTTGTGCTCTTTTGCCAAGTGGCTTATAGTTACTAAGACATTTGTAAAAGAGTGAATAACAGGTTGATAAATGTGAAAGATGAAGATGAATATTATATGAGTTGAGCTGAAATAATTGGTGAGATAAATGAGGTGTGGTGTGTCAGTGATATTGAAGCTGACTTATAGCATTAAAAGTGTTGTAAAAGAAAAGCTGGAGACATTGCATTAGGGAATATGAAAGGTGATTTGACTCTCCTCCTCTATTTGCTAATAACTCGGGGAAAATGAACACAGTTTAGGAAACATGACATTATTGGAAGGATAATAAAATCATTTTTTGTGTTTATAAAAGTTGAAATGTAATTTCCTGAGAAAAGGCCTTTGGTGGCGTGTCTCAGTCACATGGTCCCTGTCTTTCTGAGATTTCTCCTCCACGTCATCATATTCTGTAAAATAAATACATCGACCTCTTTAATAGATCCTGTGTATTGTATTAATCGGGATGTAAAAGCTTAAAAATACAGTCAGTGATGCACGATGTGGGAATGTCTTTAATATTCTATCAATAAAAAAGAGAAAAAAGGAGATTTATCAGTTCAGCTTTCTTAATATGAACACAGGCCATGTGTATAAGATGTGGAAGTAAATGAGACATAAATATCGGTCTTATCTAAACTGTGTAATAAATATGACGGCACTTGTTCAGTGACAGAATGGAGATTACAGAACAGAAAGCTGATATTTATATTATATATGGTATAGAATAGAGTCACGCTTTAACTTTGCTGCCTTTGCACTCACGTACATTACCAGAATAAACAACTCACTCACTTTCTGTCTCTCCTCCATCCTGTTCCTCAGTGATGACATCATCATAATCTTCTGGACCGTCTCCTGAAGAAATCAATGAATCAGTAATAAACCCCTGTGTGTGTTGCTGTTCTAGTAAAATACTGAGTTACAGGGTGGTGTGATGAAGCTGAGTTACTGCTACCACCCTAACGTTGATCATTTACCTACAACAGCATGTCCCCAAGTGGTTTATTCCTCTTAGACCATGGGAATTTGCCAACAATTGCAGTTTTTCACTGAGTAAAGAATTAGATCTTGTACTTTTCATCCATTTATATTTACAGATAATGTTGTATATCTTTGGAAAAATAAGTTTGTTCCTTTGCTCACTGATGTCACAGCAGCTATAAACAGTGGTTCCCTCAGCAGCTTTTCTTTTCTTTTTTGTTTATTTCCAGAAAAAAAAACTGACCTGTTACGATGATTGGGTTTGTTTCCGTGGTAACCGCATCATCGTAGTTCTCAGACACGTCCTCTGTCAGAATGTGGAGATAAAAGCTATTAAATCCACATGAATGTCATTAATGATGGTTTGGATGCTTGTGGATGCGACACTGTCACATTATTATCATACCTGTCAGTATAACTGACTTCTGATCAGCTGGAATGGCGTCATCATAATTCTCCGCTTCATCCTCTACACCAAAACACAGATATTTAAAGAGAGTTAAAGTTTACTGAAGTGGCAGTTTGTACACTGTGTATTTGATGACGCAATGCAAAATGACATCGTATACATGTCAAAAATGTCACGACACACAAAGCAAGAAACAAACTGATGTGCAGTGTGTGTGTTTAATTTCTACTGCTTTCTAAAACAAATCCCCAAACAGAACCACACCCTCCACGTTATCAGGGATCGGTCCAGCAGTGACGGCATCATCGTAGTCCTCTGGTGGCTCGACTCTTCCTGTATCACCTAAATGAAATAAAAGCAGAGGGTCTGTACAAACAGCTCCATCACATTCTGACCTCATGGTTTCATGTCAAGTCACTAAATTTATGGGATCAGTTCACAACTGCACCCACTTATGAAGTCACTGGTGTCGATGACGTCATCATAATACTCCGCCTTTTCTCCGATCCCAGACTTGACTGTAAAAAGAACCATTTGTTTGTTTGGGGTTTTTAAACACATTTATACTCAATAAAATCCTCATCCAAAGAAGCTTTGATCAATTTGATAAGAGGGATTTCAGAAGCTTAAAGTAAGATCAGGTTGATTGTGAGATGTCATGTGTCAGCATTAAAACACTGGAGTTCCTGTAATTCTTCCATACAATACATCATAATCACGTCTCAGAAAGGACACGTTTAGTCATTTCTGATTTTTAATTGCAATTCTAATCTCGTTCAGTTCATGGAGTTCGACAAACTCACACTCTGGGCTTTTTTACCTGAGAGAAGCTCATCATCCACATGCTCATACCCAGAATGCTGTTCTTCAGAGAGGAGACTTCCTGTTAGAGGAGAGCAGCACGGTCATGAGACACACACACACACACACAGAGAGAGAGAGAGAGAGAGAGAGATGCACCTGTACAGGAAAACATTCACAGGAGAGCTGAACACAGGCGGAAAAAAGACGAGTTGCAGGTGTGTTTTGAGATTTTAAAGGACAGCTGGTGCAGATACCAGAAAATTGTCAAAGCTGAAAAGACAAAATATTTTTCTGATATTATTTGAAATAACTGTCATAAAGCTCACGTTCTTTTTAGTGCCATTAACACTGTTCTTAATTCCCCCCAATCTGCTCGTCCTGATGTTTCCCCAGAAACCTGTGAAAAATTCCTCCACTTCTTTGTGGACAAGATTGCGAGCCTTAGAGCATCATCTCACCCCCTTCTTATGAGCCGTCTATCACTGTCACTCGCTCTGCTGCTTTTACCCACTTTGAGCCTGTGTCTCTTTCTCTCTGAAAGGAAATTATTGGTCAGATGAAACCTTCAGCTTGTCCCACAGATGTTGCCCCCCCTCACCTTTTTCAAGTGATTTTGGAAACTATTGGCCCAAACATCCAAATGGTTATGAACAGCAGTCTCTCCTCAGGTGCTGTTCCAGTACATTTGAAGCCTGCAGTAGTGCAACCACTGATCACAAAACCTCATCTGGACTCCGCAGTCCTCTCCGATTTTACACCAATTTCTAAACTGGCTTTCAAAAATTCTGGAGAAAGTTGTGCTCTTACAATTGCAATCTTTTTTAGACCCACACGGCGTTCTTGAGGTGTTCCAGTCTGGTTTTAAAGTCCTTCACAGCACTGAATCTGCACTTTTAAATGTTTGAACCATCTTTTATTGGCTACTGACTCCAGGGATTCTGCCGTTCTGATGCTTTTCCATCTCACAGCTGCATTCGACACAGTAGACCACAGCATCCTCATCTCCTGCCTGGAGCATTGTGTGGGCATTAAAGCTCCTGCTCTGGAGGGCTTCAGCTCTTACTTGTCCTGTACTGGCCTTCCTTCACCGACTCCCTGTAGGGTTTAGGATCCATTTTTATTTTCCAAAAACAACTCATTAAATGGGCGAGCTCCGCCCTCTCTCTCTGACCTTTTACAGCCACACGTCCCATCAAGGTCACTCAGGTCACTGACCGGTTGCTTTGGGTGTCGCGTCCCAAAATCGAGGTTGAAGCCCAGGGGAGATGGTGCCTTTGCAGTTGTCGCCCCCAAACTGTTACT
Source organism: Neoarius graeffei (assembly GCF_027579695.1). NCBI lineage: Eukaryota > Metazoa > Chordata > Actinopteri > Siluriformes > Ariidae > Neoarius > Neoarius graeffei. Next base: position 786,688 of record NC_083589.1, on the reverse strand, counting down.
GTTGGATTGGTATTTTTGGTGATGTTTATTGTTTTCTTCCCAAAGTTTTTGGTTTTGGATGAAATTTTAACTGCTGGTAGCCACAGACAACGGAAACTCACTGACCCAAGATGAGTGACCTTGACCTATTTTTCAAGGTCACAGAGCACATTTTATCTGGTTTTTGTTGAAAATATCATGTCATTTATTCCAGTATCTCCTCAAGATATCAGGATTTCCCCCTGGATTTTATGGAAATAAATGATGAGCTCATTTCCTGCGCAAAAAGCTTCGACACCAGTCAAGTGGAAAGTGACGCGTTCTGGACTGCGGTCGAAAACGGTTTGTTTCCTCAACAGCCAAAACCACAACATGTTCATAAACTCCAATGGTGCCAAAAGTTATGATTTGCTCTGGACCAGTGCAGGTTCTTCTTTGGTCAAGAATTCTTTATCAGTTTTTGAAAAATTGAATTTAATGTATTTTGGCGCTTGCAAAAATGGTCACTCTCGCCATTTCACCATGAAATATTGATTTTGGCTTCTAATATGTTCCAGTAAACGACCCCAAACACCGACCCGTTCTACCAGAATCACATGTCAAATCTGACCTTTGACCTACTGTGAGAGGTCAAAAAGGTCATTTTCTGTTTCTGACTGTACTATTTTCAAAAAATCATAAAAATAGTTTCATATTTACAGACAATGACCTTGTATTTTTTCTTTAGTGCAGATTCTTTTGTAGATTATTGACAAACTGATATATTTTATCAAAAGCTGGAGATAAAAATGACAGAAATTCCCCAGTGTGATGGTGATCACTGAAAACTTTGCGTCGGTGTTTTCTCCACTTTTACCCGAAACTCTGACCTCGACATAAATGAAATGTATTATTCACTGTGTATAATTTACATCTGCTCTTTCTGTTCGTTCTGTCAAATCACAGGTTTCTCTGATATTTTCAGCTCTAAAGTCTGAAAAACTATCAAAAGAGACAAAAATGTCATTTTCACCCTGAAATAAAGTTTTTGGCTGAGAACGTGACAGTAAACGACCCCAAATATCCACCCATTCTCCCTGAATCAACTGTCAGATTTGCCCTTTGAGCTCCTTTGCGAGGTCGGGTCGGTGATGTTCAGTTTTTAATGCACTAATTGCGTCAGCTGTTTCCATGGACAGATACTTTAGGGAGTAAACACAATCTTCAGTGCAGATTGTAATGGAAATAAAACACAAACAGATGGAGTTTGTATAAAATGATCCAGAAGAGGAAAGTTGTGTTTAAAAAGAGAAGTGGATGAGGTTTGTGTGTCAGTGTGTAAGAAGAGAAATCATCGTCAGGCTTTTAAAAAGTGTAACTGGTGAACAGTGCAGTGAAAGTGTAGATTGGATGGAGTGTAAATGCATCGTAAGAAGAGTCACATTACACAACTCTGTGTGTGTGTGTGTGTGTGTGTGTGTGTGTGTGTGTAGGGGCAACTGTCTGGAGTGAGCCGCGAGGTGAATGTCGCTCGGTGTGAAGCAAATGGTGCGAGACTGTTAACATTAACATTGTCAGTTTACGTTTGAAACAGATGAAGATTCGAAATTATCAGTGACATTTTCAGATTATTATTATTATTATTATTATTTGATGGTGTGATTTGTCTCTTAACTTGGTGTTTGTGTGTTATTGTGGTGTTTTATGGTGTGTGTTGTGATGATTGTACAGCACTTTGCTCAACTGCTGGTGTTTCAGTCTCTCTCTCACACAGACACACACATAGGGAGAGGGGGCGGGTACAGGAAAACATACGGGGGGTTGAGGGCTCAGGAAACAAACACACACGGAGGGAGAGAGTAATGCACCTGTACAGGAACACACATACACACGCACACACACACACACACACACTTGCACTAAATCAGAAGCTTTAATAGATGTTTATCAGCAGAATTCTGTCTCGACACCACATGGACTCCAACTGCACACTTCCTCTCACACACACTTATTTTTATTCATTTTTATTGATTTGTTGTAAAGAAATAAATCTCAGTGGATTTGGGGGAAAATATTGTTTGAAGGGCCGCTCCCACAATAACTCTAACTCTAACTATAAATAACTGGGTCCCCTGCAGTGTATGTGGTCGGTGCTCACACCAGAGCGATATGGATCCCTATAGCCCAGGCCTGGGTTTATCCGTATCGCTGCTTCTGGAGCGATGTTTCCAGGCCTGGACCTGATCCCATCAAACATCTGACCAATCAGCTCATTGTTTAAACCAACAATCATGAATATTTATTTCCCTGAGGGTCAGGACCAAGCGATATTATAGTGGGGATTATAGTTGTGGTGTTTCTGCTCCAGACTGGAACTAAACTCAGGCAGAGGGAGAGTCAGAGTTGGAGTTATAGGTAGAGTTATAGTTATGGGTGTTGTGGGACCGGGCCCTCAGTGTGATGGAGATCAGTTCACATCTCACTCACCTCTTTGAGTGGAGCTCCTGCTTCTTCTAGTGATGTATCTGTGGTTGATCTCCTCATAGACTGCCTCAGGCTGAGTCTTACGCCTCGTCTTAGAGACATCTGGGAGTGGAGAATAATAATAATAATAATAATAATAATAATGAGTTTGTATTTGTGAATAATTCTGAATACCAGTTTTGAATAAAGTGTGCGATTGTAAATAATATAATCCAATAATAGAGTTGGTGTTGGAGAGAAAAGAAACTGTGTGAATGTGTCGTACCTCTCCTGAGCGCTCTGTTCTGGTAAAACAGGAGCAGCAGAAGCACTAAGGCCAGGAAGAGCAGCGTTCCCAACACAAAGAGAACCAGTGGAGGGATGGATGGAGGAGTTGGAGTGGGTCTTCCTGAAGTCAGAAACACAGAAGAGGATCTCGATACGACACTGTAATCATAAATATTTAGAAAAATACTGAACAGGAGCAATTATTGTACTGGAACAAATATACAGACCTGATGGGGGGGGGGTGGTGGTGGTGGTGGTGGTGGTGGGTGTCGCCGTGGACACAGTGGATATGTCTGTATTTACAAAAAGAAAAGAAAAACATTTCTATCCTCCAATAAAAATAAACTCTCACTCAATAAGGTTTATGAGATACTGATGAGTGAATTACTGTTTCAGATCTGAGCTTTCAAGATTCCATCGAAGATTATAAATAAAAGTCAGCAAGTTTTAACACTGGGAGAAAAGTGTAATGAGCGGAGACAGAAAGCTGAAAAGTTAGTGCACCCCTCTGACCTGCACAGGTGACTCCAGCATGAGAGCAGTCAGTGTGTTTCTTCAGGGAATGATGACAGTCCCACAGGTGAATCTCATCCCCTCGACACTTCACTCTGTTCAGCCAGATCGTCCCTTCACCAGGACCAGGAACATTCCTCTCAGCTCTCAGCGCCGACCCACAGCCCAGCTGTCTGCACACCACCTGAGCGTTCCTGATGTTCCACTGATCATCACAAACGGAGCCCCACGTAGCGTTATGATACACCTCCAACCTCCCAGAGCAGCTTCCCTTATCTCCCCTCAGCCTGAGAGACCAGCGCTCTACATCACACACATCACACATGAGGAAACACACCCACGCTGAAGAACAGCTCCAGTCACACAGCTCACTACAACACAATGATAATACAACCTTATATTACACTCAACATGGGCTCGTTTACCAAAAACACTTTCTGAGGTCTTCTGAAAAAGAATCTCAGACCAACTCCATATCCAGGTGTTTACTTTGATGTGTTATTCATAAATAAAGGAATGAATTGCTGCTGAATGAAATCGTGTAAAGCAGTAAGATCAGCTTTGGGTTCTGTTTCCTGATTTGATCTCTGTTGGTTGAATTTTCATGAAGTGTGAGGAAGACTGATGCCCTCAGGATGGTTCTATGAGGAAATCCATTCAAGTCCTCAGAAAATGATTTTATAAACCCATGAGGAAATATCTTCTGTCACGAACAAATGCAAATGAAGAACAGTACAAAAAGCTTTTCCTTATCCATCCTTACTTGAGCAATGTTTCTGAGAGGGAAATGAAGAGCACTTTTCTCGTGGATGGAGAGACTTTCCAGCATCTGCAGGAATAAAATCCATGCATTAATGAAAAGGTTTCACATGCAGGTTTATCTCTCAGAGCAGACTTTCCTCAGACTTTCCACAGGATTTTTTACCAAATACACTTTATATTTCAGCAACATTAGTTATACACTAT